>NC_031977.2:36197273-36397273 GCF_001858045.2 Oreochromis niloticus
AAGAACATGCAAATGTAGTGAAGGGAAAAAACCCGCGGCTCCAAATGATGTTGTTACCTTTGTACACACACACACACACACACAAACACACACACACACACACGCACACAAAACATCTTGTATAAATAAAGGACGGGGACAGTTGTGGGGCGCAGATCCTGTGTACATGACTGCCCCTCGCGAGGAAAAACTTCTGCAGTGTTTGTGTGTTTTCTAAACTCAGGAGTCTTGGCTAAAGAAAGAACGGCAGGGTGATTAAAAGAAATCCCCTGTCATTTAAATTGGTCCTTCGAACCTAGAGATGGAAACAGCAGACTCATTTCTGTGACTCCAATAAGGTCTGACTTCTGCATCCTGACGCCGTGGGTAAACCAGCACCGAAGTCTGTCGACAGCCCTCTCCAGGTAGAGGTGAGAGTCCTGGACCGTTGAAATTCGGGTCCAGGCTGGTGATTTAGTACTGGTCCACGACGTTGGGATCCAGATGACCTGAACAACCAGCAAAAGACAACTGAGGGTAAGAAAACACTTTTTAGGTCTAACCCGCCGCAAGGGTCTGAAGAAATAAACGCGTGAAATAGGGTTTACGTTCGCCACAAGGAACTGTGTTTAGACTGGTTTCAGAAGTGACCGTGAAACACTTCGTGACAAATTAGCGCGCAAATGTCTATCTGTCTGTATGTATATTTGTTTTGTGTATGTGTTTGGAAGTAAGTTGATTTTACAGCACAATACGCTGCTGAACTACTTCCATTGTTTGTTTTTATTGTTTTCTTTGTGTATCCCGCATAAGCTCAAGTACTGGTGATAAAGGGGAAAGGTAGAAGGGCGTGTCAGCAACCACCCCTGAGTTTAGTACCAGAGAAAGCTTTGCAGTTCTGTGATAATGGGGAATCAGCCCACAAAACTCACTGTTGACGAGCAGTGGTTAGAAAAGAAATGTCCAGGCGCCGGGCAAATCAGTGCTTGTAGATGAAGAATTCCTAAGACAACAAAATGTCCCACTATACATTCACCCATATCAGGAGGAAATAATAATCCCTCATCAAGTGTAAAATTAGAGATCAAGGTAGAAGTTTAAAAAGAGTTGGATACAGACCCAACTGAATATATATATAAATAAAAGAGGAATGAAGTGGAATAAACAAAAGGTTAAATTAAGGTTAACTTAAATTAAATTAGAGCTTATCGCTACTATATTCAAACTAATAATAGGAAGCATAGCAACCTGTAAATTGGTGTTACCAAATGATACAAAATTGGGTAGACAACCATACCCAGAATGAATAGAATGAATGAAAGCAGATAATTCACACAAAATATATCAAATAAAAAAGAGAGATGCATAAGGCATATTACGGCTGCGTCATTGTTCAGCCAAGGAAAATGTCTCCAGCTTGGGAAGGTGTGAAGCTGCAGGTTCACACAGACCCGTGATGGATACATAATAAAATATAAAATAATAATCTATTGTATATTAGTAGTATAGTAGTATATTGTAATATACTATTGCTGTTATAATAAAGGAAGAACAAAACAATAATAACATTAATAATGACATAATATTAAATAATAAGAGACACCTCAGTCAGTTATGATGTGAGGTGGAAGATTGTTAAAAGTAGTCTGATTCAAGCTTAAGGTTTGCTCAAACTCAGTACAATGATATATGCGATGAAAAAATAAGGAAAATACCAAATCTAATCAAGTGCATAGAGACACCTGACCTGTCTGTAAACCTGTTAGCCTAGATGAGACTTTCTTGAGATGAAGAGCAAACCTATACTAACAAATAATAAGTCAAGCCCTGAATACAACAGCTAAAGCTACAGGTTTGTGACAACACAACAGTGCACTGGCTGCTGATTCTATTTTTAGACGGTGTGTGTGTGAGAATGCAGATGAGAAGCTGTGAGGATGATGAGAGGTTTCAGTTTTTTTCTTTTCTTTTTGACTTGCTCTTTCTGATTATGGAAGGCATGTCCAAGATACTCGTATGAAAGCGTATTTTGAGTGATTTTAACCGTGTGAATGCTGTCAGTATTTGATTTGAGTGACTCTGCGTGATTTGTCTGAGTAAGTGAAAAGGGGGGAGTTTGAAAGAAAAGGCAGTGTGTGAGACGATTACTGAATGACAAAAGAGGTTAGAACATTTAAAAAGTGTGTATGAAATAAAGGAGTGTGAAATATATTTCTTGTGTGATGAAAAGTAGGATGTGCTAAAGTTTGAAAGTGCTTTTAATTCAAGAAATGCATGAGTGATGGTATGAGAGGTTGAGTTTCTTTTCTCTCAGTTCAAAAACACATAAGCATATACCCTTGGTTAATTGTTTGGATGTGTGAAAGAGCTCGGTTTAAATGTGTGTGAGTGAAATGAAGGTGTATTGTTTTTAGACTAAGATTTAGTAGAATAAAAGAGGGCCTGTAGACTATAAATACAAAGAAAAAACAAAGGAGTTAGATTAGTTTGAAGAACAGGAAATATGGCTCTGTGTACCGGGGCTGCAGCGACAGGAAATAGTGAACAGGAACTTTGCATGCCCATATATGGGAACTGAGTGTGTAAAGAAAGAACACAGAGAGACAGACGAGTCAAACTCGAGGGAGATGAAGCAAAATGGAGGTTTTAAGATGAAAAATGAATATAATACTAATTATATGCTTTAGTGTGTCAATACAGGTGGACTTCTTTCAACTTTGGAACCTTGAGTGCAGCAGCAGAACAATAGATTAACAGAATTGGGAGAATAAGCCAGTCTTTGGCTCGAAATTGTGCAGTTTGATCTCTCACTTTGTCCTTGACCCTGAGAAGAAGTTCAAAGGCCAGTCAATCGCCTGATGAAGACCGACAGAACATCGTGGACTTGAATACAGCAGGCAAACGACAGTGCCACTGATCCAGTAACGGTGATGACGACTGACGACCAGCAGCAGCATGTAAGAGTAATGCAACATGTACTGTGAAAATACAGGCTGGGCAGTTGAACAGTGGGATAAAGAATTGTGGAAGAGCACTGGACATTGAGTGTCATATTTGCCATGCTTGGAGTAATTTTGGAAGAGAAGACTGGAGAAGAAAAAGAGAAGAAATAGACTGTGTTTGCTGGAGCTTTGAAGCCCGAACAGGACATTGTGCAGAGAGGACCAGTGAGAGATGAAGCTGGACGAGTTTGACTGTGAGAATATAGGATATAATTGGATTGAAAGTTGAAGCCTGAACTCATGAATTGTTTAGGCATGTCCACCACAGCATAACAAAGAGGTAAACATTAGAAAAGGTAAGAATAATGAAAGAAAATAATTGTCATTACCTTAATGAACAGAAAACACACATACAAATTGTTACATGTGAAATTCGTTTTGAAATGAATCAGAAGTGAGATAGTTTGAATTCAGAACTCAGTGATAAGATGCATGAATTAAACCTTATTGTAACAAATACTTGCAATGAAGAAAGCAGCTTACACTCAATTAATATGAACACAAAGCCTTGGTGCCATAGGCAATTTGTTTTTGTTTTTGTTTGTTTGTTTTGTAAGTTTGGAAAACAAATTTGTGATCATACTTGTGGATCACAGTGACATATAATGATTAGGCACATGATTTAACAATGACGAGTTTAGAGCTGTGAGTTATGAGCTGTAAGCAATGTAAAGTTTTTTCCTTAACTTAAAAGTTTGAAATATGTAAGATGTGTGAGTTCTTTAAAAAAAAAAAAAAAGAAAAAGGAATGACCTAAATGCTTTAAGTCAAAATGAAGTCTTGCACCTACATAGAAAAGAAATCAGAAGAAGCATTCAGTAACTTGAAAATAGCCTTTCTACTTACATGTAGATGGAGGTGCAGGTTACATGAGGTGCAGTTTTAACACAGGCATTTGGTCCGCTTGCATTCCTTCCTGCAAATTAGACTCTGTTGTTTGTAGGCCTGTGCAGCTGCAGCAGAGGCAGTAAAAAAGTCAGCTGACGTTGTTTTAGGGCACACTCTGATCATCTAAGTACCTCACGCAGTGACTTCAATTTAAAAAAAAAAAAAAAAAAAAAAAAGAATAATAAGCAACTTTGTCTTATCTCACACATGTGAGACAACTCTCGAATGCTGGACACTTATTGTTGCTATATGGAAAGTTAGGAAGAGAGTTCGATTAGTCTCCAAAAACTAACTAATGCAAAAACAGGAAATCGTGTGAACCCACAACCTTTGAATTAGAACAGGTTGTTTTGAACAATAAACTGCCGTAAGGCTCTCCAGTCTCTTGCAGGTTGAAATCAAGTGTTATTGACAACACCCACAGCCTGTAAAATTGCAGAGAGACCATCTTGGATACATCAGAGCCACTGCAAAAAGGTTGAGGTCCCAGGAAGCCCCGACACCGAGGAGGAAGCGCCTACGCTTGGTTGTTTCGGGGGTGAGGGTGGTAAGTGCGTTCTTGGGGCCCCCGTAGGGTAAGCCCGCACTCCAATCTCTATCCGATCAACTTTAGGCAGCCAGGTGTAGGTGTGAAGGGGAACCCTGATGGTTACCTTGACTACAAAGCTCACCCTTACAGGATCCCAGCTGATGCCAACAGCAGCCGAGCCACAAGGCAGACAGAGAAGATGGACGTACGACAACTTACACCTAATGGACATGACACAAGATCACATCCATCCTTGGATGGAAAGTGACTGATACAGATATGTGTTTAACAAAGCCACAGAGAAAGACTGTTATGTTTGCTCGCACATGCCGAGCATATTAACACAGCCATGTATGGGAAACACCCTGGGACAGGTGCACTAATTCTGATTTCCGACCACCTCCAGAGTGACTTTTGTAAAGTGCACAACAACAACAACAACAACAACATCGTCATCCTGATCCAGGAAGAAGCCCTGAACTTTAACAAGTTTAAAGAGACTGTTGATCGTCATTGAATTTTTCTTGATTTTCTTTGTTTGAAGCTGTAATTTCACAGATGATAAGTTTATCATTCACAGCATACGCAGATGTACTGAAATCTATGAAAACCAGTGAAGACGTCTTTTCCTATTTTTCAGATGAAGATGATGTAGTAACTGAGAATGTGAAAGACAAGTAGTTACTCACTGATGAATTGTACATTTCACTTCGTGATCAACAGGAGGGAATGTTAAGAGAATATTGTATAATATGATCAGCTATATGAAATGTATCTTTTTATCTTATTGTTGGGGACATGTCTGGGTGACTTTTCACCCAGTAACTTGTGTGCAGCTACTAACCGCTTCCTGTCTTCAGAGAACAGAGAAGTGAAGACTCAGCTCTATTAGAAGAACATGCAAATGTAGTGAAGGGAAAAAACCCGCGGCTCCAAATGATGTTGTTACCTTTGTACACACACACACACACACACAAACACACACACACACACACGCACACAAAACATCTTGTATAAATAAAGGACGGGGACAGTTGTGGGGCGCAGATCCTGTGTACATGACTGCCCCTCGCGAGGAAAAACTTCTGCAGTGTTTGTGTGTTTTCTAAACTCAGGAGTCTTGGCTAAAGAAAGAACGGCAGGGTGATTAAAAGAAATCCCCTGTCAGTTTTTCAGTTTGCAGAGGACATGGAGCTCTTTTTAAATGTGCTGACGAGGTGAAGATGTGTGCCGACGTACTTAGAGGAAGTGCACCAGATGAGCGACAGCGAAGACGAGCTGAGGGGAAGCACCTGGCGTTGACCCGAAGAAGATGTTCTGTTTTAGACTATGTTAAGAGTCATTGTGGTTTTGGAGTGACGTATGCTTTATTTAAGTCTGCCTGGTAACAGGAAGACTGCAAACCCTATAAAGCCTTTGTCTAATGATTGTAAGTTCAGTTCGACGCTGAAATCTGCACAGCGGTCGGACTCACACATGTGTTTATTAAAATACTGTCTAATTGCACACCGGACCGGATCTGTGGTTATTTATGGATTCTTCTCTCAACATTGAACCCTAACAGGGTCAATGTGATGTTTGACACTTAACTGACAGATGAAGGCCCTGGCTCTTTGTTTGTGTTTTTTATGTGTTGTTGGGGTTTTTTTTTTCAGTGTACAGAATTCCAGTTAAACTTATTATAAAATGTTCACTTGTTTCCATGTCCATACTTATAGTAAAAAATTTTAGTGTAAATGTAACAGCATTGTTTATACTTGTAACTTCAAAGTAAAAAGCTTACAGTTGCTATTAACATTAATGTATTACCCTGTAATCAATAATATTTTTATATATTTTACGCATTAACCCTCTGGGCTCTATCCTGGCCATTTGTGGCCACTTCACTTCCTCTTTTTAACTGCTACACTGCAGTGGATCAAAAGAATGACGCAGGTTTGATCTTAAGGATCTAACAGTTGTGTGTGTTTGTGCATGACATTGCAAAGCAAATATGTATTTGCAAGACAGACTGGAATAAATTATGACGCATCAAATATTACACAGGCTGCAGTGAGTTTTTGTTGATACAGACTATTGAGCTTTGAGTTTCCCAGTCAAACTTAGCTTTGACCGCATGCTAACACTTTTACTCTTCTATATTTCATAACAAGACACCATAGCCAAAATATTAACAAAATATATATTAATAAAAGATTCAAAGCTGCAGCACATACAGCAACACATACTGTTAGTAAATGTGTCCTGGACTTTATGCAGGTACAGAAAGTGCTGCTGCTGTAAGTAAGCGTAACAGCTTCCAGATCACTTATTTTTCTGGAAAGATGGCAAGAAGGGCATCACTGCTCATTTCTACAATCTCCCACATCTTGGAATACAATGCCTTTGGCCCATGAAAACCACTTCACAGTACTAAGAGTCCACTAAAACCTACAAATGAAGAGTGATCCTGGAAGAAATAGGGCGCACACTAGTGAACCTCAACAATTGCAAGACAGCCTTGTCCCCGATGCTCATATGAAATAAATAAATAAATAAATAAATAGATAGGAAGATTTATGAAACCATTAGGACTTTATCACATTTTTATCTGAAACGTTACTAGTACTATATATAACCTAACCATCATTTTAAAAGTTTTAAAAAAAATGTATATATAAAATTTTGGTTTTGATGAAAAGGACTGGTGCTAATTTAAAGAGTCAATTCGGTAAAAGTAGATAAATGTTTTAATAAATATACATTTTACAGCATTTTGTGAACATACACAAAAGAAGCCATTTTTGGCAACGAACAAGCTGAGAGAGAGTTTTATAGTTTCTGCTCTCCTTGAACAAAAATAACAGTGCATGTTAATCAATTAGATGTCCCAGACTCTGTTAATAATACCGCAGTCCCTCGTTTATCGCGGGAGTTACGTTCGCTACGCGAAGCAGCCAACTTTATTTTTTACAATTATTATAGATGTTTTAAGATTATAAAACCCCTCACTACATGCTTTACACACTTTTCTCAGACATGCATGAACATTTTCACACTTTTCTCTTTTGTTTAAACACTCTTAAAGTTCAACCCATCATAGAAACATAAGTCCAGTATTATAAAATGAAACCGTGCAAAACGTTTCGTGGGCAAATTTATATAAATTCGACAAGCTAAACGCATTCTGTAGTGTACAGCAGCGGTCCACAACCCTTTGCGTTGTGATGTGTCGTATCGTGTCGTGTCGTGTTGTGTTACATGTAGTGCCGACGTAGGACAGTTTTCCAATTTCATTGTACTATTGTACTATGTATGACTGCTGTTGGGATTTAGAGATTCTTTTATTGCTGCCATATAATCTGCCTTATGATAAATGTATTAATAACATGTTTTAGAGTATTATTTTAACAGTAATATTGTTTACAGGGTTCATATTGCATTGAAAATGTTTGTCATCACATTCATTCTATTCACAGGTTTAGTTCATTTTATACACATTGCATATCTGTGCTTGTTTAGAGTTGATGTTCTATCCAAGAGGGTTTTAAGCTTCACTGGTGAGAGTGTCCAGGTGATACATGTTGAGGGAAGATGAGAACATAGCAGGTTAATTGCATGCATGCTTACAATACACATAAATCTAGTAGCAGGCCTGAGCGAGGGACCAAGTGTCTTCTGCTTCTTATTTGAGACCTGCGCCAATTCAGTCTACTTAGTGATTGAGGACGAGGGTCCATTATTAGCCCTTAGAGGCCCTGAAGCTTGAAGTTATTACCTTAAAAGGAAGGTGTTATCAAAAAGAGAAGTTATATGTCTGTTTATAGTTATTAGAGATGTACAAGATGTACCCTTGTCTGTAAACAATGACTGGACATAATGTATTTTTGACCTGTATTGACGTGTATGTGGGGGTGTCATCCTCTATGCTATAAAACCAGAACTCAGTGTATTTTTGTCAGAGCAAATAAGCCATATGCTGACGGTTGTTCTCCGTTGTCAATAAACTCATCGTTTGATTGCACTTTTCTGGGCCTCCGTCGTTTGTTGTCTGGTCTACAGTTGATCGATCTCGCTTCACTGTGCAATGACAATAAAGAGTTATCTTATCTTTTTTGCACCACGGAACATTTTAATGTCAGACAATATTTTCACGGACCGGCCTTTAAGGTGTTGCAGATAAATACAACAAAATAAAATGATACAAACAAAGACAAAAACGCTGGTATTTTGTAAATATAATAATAAACGTGAATTCGGCTGTGTAATTGTGTAACTTTATGAGCAGCGTCCTCCTGAAATGCGCCAACAACATTGAGAGTAACGTCCTCCTCTCTGCTTTTTGATGCTCTCTGGTCGCTATGGTAACGTGTAAATAGTTCTTTCAAAATAAGACACACGACCAAAACACGGGACAAGACCCAGGGAAACCGACTCAACGAACCGGTAGGGGAGAGTGAGGTAAGATGAGCCACTTTTTACTCATGTTGCCCTGGATGTGAGAAAAAAATGACACAGAAATAGAATGATAACATATTCCTTTATTTCAGGATGTCTCCTTTCAAATGTAATGATCAGAATCTATGTCTGATGACGCTGCCCAAAATAATGACCTATTAAAAAAAAATGCTCCTTTGGCTCAACTTGCCCCAGATTAGGGGTAAATTGAACCTAGTCAGTGGGTAAACTGAGCCATCTTGGGGCAAACTGACCATGTAGTTTTTAAAATGTAAAACTGATCATATTGTGAAAACAAACCATTTTAACAGTTGATGTGATGGAGCCCACTTGTTTTTTTCCTTTTTCTGCCACTACCTGCTTTGGTGTCTGTACTGTTGTTACACCTGTTTCGTCAACATTAAAAATCGTGTTTGGGGGGAATTTATACCTGTCAAACAAAAAAAGAGCAATGATGATTAGTTAAATTTTTAAGTAATGCAAAAAATGTTAGCTGAGAGTACACATATTTATTCACTTAACTGTTGTTTGTAGTTGTCATAAATAGTTATTAATGTTTTCAATTAGATAACTTCTGTTACCTGTCGATCACTTTAGCCAGATTGTCAAAGAACTCCCCAACTGTAGTCTTATTGAAGGCTGTAGCTCTTCCCAAAGATGTTGCCTCAGGCATACGGCAAGAGAGATGGTTGCGTGCCAAAAAATTCTTGAACCATTCTTTACCTAAAAAATGTAATGGTAAAGTAGTAAACTACACAAAATACATTAGTCTGTGCCAACCTACTGAAATGTTGTTTCTTGCACTTCCTACCGGCTAAACCTTTCTCTGTCCAGTTGCTGGGAGTAGGAATGTTGTTTCTGCCTGCCAATTCTAATGCCAGTTCCATGGCATTTCTTTGGGGAAATGCCATGGAACTGCTCTGCAAGCTTCTTGATATGCTCTGCTAGCTCCTTCTCCACCTCCTCAGAGAAGACTCTCTTTGCTGAAGCTGTTCCACTATAGCCAACCGATCTGACCTCCTGTGTGTCCCTCTTTTTAATATATCTCCTGAGTGTTGACCTGTCAATTTGTCTTTCTTTAGCCACTGATCTTATGGACTTTCCTCCCTTGACTTCACTCGCTCTCCTTTCAATCTCCTCCAGGGGTGTTGAGCCCCAGCTGGTCTTCCGTCTGTAGGTCCTTGGCATGATATCTTTTCTATAATAGTTAACATATGACAAATACAACAAAAGGGTTCAGTATACTGAACTAAAATACTATTTAATAAGTCAGAGCCTTAAATAAATTTCAGTGCCTTATGGTGGGGTAGGTTGAACCATTGGATCAATTTACCCCATAGCCTTTGGCTCACTTTGCCCCATAGCCACCATTTTGAAAAAAACGGGCTAGTTTAGCAATTTAGGCTAATCTTTAGAAAACTTCTTCAGATGATATTATATTTTAGAAACCCACCAACATGTATAATATATCATTTTAGACACAGATACATTTGTTTTAATATTACAGTCAATTTACCTGATATGCAGAAAACATTTTTTTGTGTAATACAGACTTACCCCTTCTCCAATGTGCTCCTCTTTAATATAGCAGGATGGAAATGATGAGTGCTTCCTGGATTTATGGTCACATGACAAAACATGAACACAGTTACCTAGATACAAGGGGTGGTTCAACTTACCCACTGGCTCATCTTACCTCACTCTCCCCTACTGGTCCGTGGCCCTGTTGGGGACTGCTGCTGTACAGGAGACACTGTACTAGGTTGATTGACAATGCTCTACAGCAATCAGAACGCACAACACAATGTACTGTAAAAAAAAAAAAAAACTGTTTCCAGTTAGTGTGGAGGTTGCAATATAGTGCTCCGCAGTGGCTGCAGCCAGGTGCTCTTGAATCAATAGCTGTGTCCAAATTCATGGGCTGCATCCTCCTGAGGACGCATTTGTAGACCGATTACGTCACAGCGACACGCCGAAGGCTGTCCAAATTCGTAGACTCCTCCGAATGCAGCCGACAAATGCGTCCTCCTTTTCCCCGAATTTGAAGGATGGGCCATGTGTGTCCTTCGTGGCCCACCATATCCCAGAATTCATAGCGCGGCCCAGCCAAACTGCAGTTTCCTGCAATGGCGGCCGCTACTAAGTTTTAAAATTACTCTTATTAATCTTTCTGGGTCACAAAATAAACTTTTAACATATTTTCAGGCGAGAATGTAGCTGTGTAAACTTCAAATATCTCCTCGGTTTATCAAGATATCGCATATTTGCAAAAGTGCTTCGACGTTTTCTGAGACGTCTGTTACCCACCAGCTTGATAGCTAGCCGAGAGCTCGAGGGTCGCTGAAGCCGCCGAGAACGGCACAACTCCCGGCACATCATTTTCAGATCACCGCCGACTTTCGCTACTCAGGTTAAACGTAATATGTAAGTCACTTAGACAACATAAAAATGTTATTGTTTGGCTTTTTTCAGTGTTTTATTTGTTCGTGAGTAAATCGGTTTGGCTGAGATTAAAGATATTAGATTAGATTAGATAAAATAAAACTTTATTAATCCCCCGGGTGAGTTCCTCCTTGGTTTTTACACCACTGAATAAACGTCAAACAGAAAACTAATTAAACAGAAGTATGAGACGGTCGAGAATTTATGCCAGTGTCCTGTTATATTTTAGATAGCAAGGAGCAGACGGCCGAGTTTATTAAACTCCACCGAGACAGCGGTGAAGTTAATCAGAAGGCTAGACCATCCAATTTCACAGCCGTTTACTTCCGGCCTACCCGACCTTCTGAGGACCCGGCCCACGTAGACCGCGAAGGCCGGGTCCTCAGGAGGATGCAGCCAATGAATTTGGACACAGTTGCAGTGTGCTCACAGTTCTTTAGCAACACACACAACTCACACCGCCTGAAAGTCCACTGTCAGTCAGTTTGCACGGTGCCTCTTGCTACGCGTTAGCTTAACCTCCGTGCTCTGGACCATGTGCCCAATAGTGCAACTTCGCTGTCTCACCACAAGGGGGCTCTCACACAACAACCATGATGACACGTGAGAGTGATAATGTGAGAATGTCATTTGTACTTAGAAACATATAATTATTTATGCTTAGACATATATAATCATTGTACATGTGTGCTGATAATTTTTTTTCCCTTATTAGGTTCTGTGTGCACTCTGTGCACCATGAGATGGGAGGAAGCAGCCTTGATGCTATAGTTTTCAATTATAGCTTTAGAAACCAGACAGTTCTGTCCTTTTAAGGTGCAAGACTTCACACCTTTAAAGGTTCATTTGAGATATGAGATATGACCCTCAGATATGCCTGCTTAAGACTGTCACATGTATTTGTAATTGCATATTCATGAATGATTGCTTCTTGACAATAGAGATTGACAGACCACGTGACTTTCGCGCATTGCATGCCGGGAACTCGTGGCAAAACAATCCAAGTACCGCATCAAATGCAAGCATTTGCAGCACCGCAAACGTTCATTCTCCGGTTCCAATACCTTCTTGGTTTTTCTTTGCTCCCCAAAAAAGGAATGTACAAAACGAAGGAGAACAATGCCGGACCGTACAAAGACAGACTTGATGAAAAGGCAAAGAAAAGATACGAGGAAAAAATCAAAGGAGTGAAAGGGTCAGACCCTTACGAGCACACAGAGTGAACAAAAGACATTAGCGTGCTGCCCAACTTTCACCACGCTCAGATTTATAATTATACGGTTCTTGGAGTGAGTGCATACACTCATGAAGTTAAGTAACTTCAGGTCACTGCAACAAGCCCAGGTACAGTTTACCGACGGATGGGTACAGGACCTTGAAATGCACCATGTAGAACGAAAGACCATCGTACAAACAAAGGTAAGTTTACCAGTCTCACAAATCGTCTTCATAAATACACAATCGTTAACCTTTTATTAATATAGCCTTTGAGCTCAACGGTAATTAATTAGTAGTGAAGATAATTTCTGGTACGCATTACAGAAATGTAGCAGTGACAATAATATTGTATGCTGTAATCGCACTGGACAATTAGTGATACAAAACAACTGTTTTATCCTGTGAATAAAAGTATATGTTTTTGTCAATGTACCGTGGTAATAACAGAAGCGAAACGCAATATTCTGTCAGGACAATTCACTATTTATGCACAATAAATAAAGGAGCATAGCGCGACAATTTCTGTTCCGCGCCAGACTTGCTTGTAACCTATATCACCAATTATGTTAAGAAAAATGACGTATTAACTGCTACAAAACACTGACCTTTGTGGGAATGCTTGGAGCAGACTAACATGTGAGCTGGAGTGTTCTGAGACGTTATATTTGGTATATCCAGACCATCCGTCGGCTCTTTGTTACTTCGGAAACATGGTTTAAACAATTTCTCTTCCACGACATAATCAGATAAAAAACAATCTCTTTACCCTTCGACTTCCGTGGCTGTCATGCGACCGGCTATTGCAGTTAATAATACAACAGCTTCTTGCCATTTTTTGTGTTTCTTTTTATCGCTGTGTAACTGATTTCAATTGAAAGCCTGCGTGCGCTAGTACCTCTTGCCACGGGTTCCCAGAATCCTTTGCGGTTTTACCCCTGAATGACGTCACATTTTCAATCTCTATAAAAAGGGCAGTGACAGGGAAGTCAGTCGAAGTTGGCTGAGTACAAGTGAAGGGAGCATTCCTTGACCTTTGCTGACCTCCCTCACAAGCCAAAAACACAGATAGTGCATTCTTATCTTGTTTTGCTGTGCAGTTGGTCGTCTTATGTTCCAGCTGGGTTTTATGCCTTAATAAACCCAACAACACAACATGAAAAGTCTGAATTTACATTTCAGTATTAAATGTTACATAAAATAAATAGTATACAAAGTGTCTTTGAATGGCAGAGATACAGAAATGTGTGCATGTAGCACAGACCAATGGATCAGTGTCTGAGTGACTCACAGGCCTGAACATGCTGGAAGTCATTTATTATTCTTAACGCATTTGATCTGCTGCAAATAAGCAGAGACTTTGGACATTTAAGTGTATTGTTTTAAGTTTTACAGCGTTTCCTACAGATGGAAACCATTATGGCCATTCATACTACACAAAGTGATTAAGCAACAAACAGTTAACCTGTTGAACTCCAGTGTTCCCAGTGCTGGAGGTGAGGGGGAGAACAACCAGGGCCGGATCTAAAGAAACTTTTGTAGGGTGGCATGGAAATCAAATGGGGTGGCAAAATCAAAGCCATTTTTTTTCCACATATTCAGGTGTTACATTCTGTAATACATACTTTTCGTATTTTATTTAGCCCACATAATTAAACATTTCAACTACATAAAACGTGTTTTTTTATTTTAGATACTGTATAGCCTGTATGATAAAAAGTATGCAGGACTTCTTTGAGCAGTTTTGTAGGAATGGGGTCTAAAAGACACGTTGATGGTTTGGAGGAAGTAATTATTGAAGTTAACTCAGAAAGATCAATTGGAGAAAAAGAGTCTAACTTAACATCAATGGTACTAAAAGTAGCTGTAGATAATATTACATCTGTGGGATGATTATTGGTAATTTTTTCTCTAATGATAAGAATTTTATTTGTGAAGAAGTTCATGAAGTCATTACTAGTTAACGTTAAAGGGATGGTTGGCTCAGTAGAGCTCTGACTGTTTGTCAGCCTGGCTACAGTGCTGAAGAGAAACCTGGGGTTGTTCTTATTTTCTTCAATCAGTGACGAATAGTAAGATGTTCTGGCTTTGCGGAGGGCTTTCTTATAAAGCAGCAAACTATTTCTCCAGGCTAAATGATGATCCTCTAAATTTGTGACACGCCATTTCCTCTCCAGCTTACGAGTTATCTGCTTTAGGCTACGTGTTTGAGAATTATACCACGGAGTCAGGGACTTCGGATTTGAGGCTTTAGTTTTCACAGGAGCTACAGTATCCAGAGTCGTACGTAGTGAGGAGATAAAAATAGAAAAAATGTTAAAAAATGTATGTAATATATGTATATACCTTCCTTTATCCATACATATATCTGTCTCAACTCTGGGTTTTTTCTTTACATTGATTTATGCCTCACTCTATGAGGAATAACCAGAATGACTTCCTCTCAGATTGCTGGCACACAGGCTGCTCTTTACAGTAGACACTGTGAGATTATTCAACATAAGTTTTCTAACTAAACACTGGTGGTTATCACAGGTATTTTAGATACTTTTTATTTCCCTTTTTGATATAACTCTGGATAGTTGATCAACACACCATCTACCTCCTGTCCCACACAGGGGCGATTCTAGGATCAGAGCTTTGGGGGTGCTGAGCACCCAGAGAGCTGCCCAGCCAGGCAAGATAAACTTTACACGTCACGATGAGACTTCTTCCCTGTCTCTGTCAGTCCCTGCATCCTTAAATGTCTCCAGTTGTCCCGAGTTCCCTCTGACTGTCTCCTTGGTGCATTTAAACCCCTGTTCCTCCCTGTCCTCATCGTCTGTTGTCTTCATCTCCGCTATCAGTCATCATAATTTTACCATCTCTGTGCAAGTCTGCAAATTTCTTTATTAAATCATAAGATTCTTAAATTCATCAAGTCTCTCTCTGCCTGGGTCCTCATCACAAAACATGACATCACCGTTTTGTACATTTTAACACAATTTAATCCCCACATTTGTGAAAGAAAAGCAAAACACTTTTTTGAGAAGTCTGTAACAAAACCATCAAATCTGATAAAGGTTATTTAAATGATGCTCATAGTGAGTAAGAAGTAAACTGAGTGCATGTTTTGGACAGAGATTCACTTTTAATGTGTATGTATAATATAATACAGATACATAAAAAACACTCCCAAAACAGAATAAATTATTACAAAATATTAATAAAAAACTATAAAAATGGAGGCAACTTTGCCTGTGGTAGAATGTATACAATGTATGAAAAAATCTTTACTGCAGATACTAATTTAACTAATTTAATAATACTAATTTTGTGTTGTAAGATTTATGAGTTTCATGCTTTCATAGTGGTACTTGGGAGACCTTGACATTTTTCTCAGGTGGTGCACACTGTAAAAAGTTTGAGAAACACTGATAAGTGTTTCTCTGCCGCATAAGTCTGTATGCAGCAGTCATACAGACAACTGGACAGTCCAAAGGTTGGCCTACCTATTACTGGCTGAGGTTTTAGTAGAGTTGTGGCTGAACCACATAAAAATATATCATTAATTTTAATCTCCCCAATCAATGATAATGTTATGTTGGAATGTTGTTAAAGAGGGTCAAAAATGTTTCAACCCAGTTTGTTTTGCAGATTCTGTATAGCAGCTTTAATATAGGGAGGACACAACTTCCAGATTGTATGAGTAAAATCAGGTTTTTTCTCTTCGTCAGTTTAACATTTTCTGTTTTGCCTGTCACTGTTCCCTGTCTGTTTACTTACCTGGTTCTTCCTGACCTTCTACTTTCTCCTCACGTTCCCTCTTTCCTCTCTCCCTCTTTGGACTGACAATCATACACAAATAGATTATATTCAATTAGATGAAAAAATTACATTATTATGAAAAAAAAAATTATTACGATCACTAACGAAAAGTCCTCTCTCAGTGTACTTTCAACCAAAAGGCAAATAACCAAACCACATGAACATCTAATAAAAGATATAAAATATTGAAACACTGATCCAACATTATCCTTTATTGATGGATCATTTGTTCTTACACTTTTACCTGAATGTGGCTCCTGTTTTTGAAAAAACTTCCTTATATCCATTATGAACCTGGCTGTCTCTCTGTACACAAACACACACACACACACACAACAGGAGTTATAAGGTTAATGGGCATTCAGTCAGTTAGCTAGTTAGTATCCATTTCAAACAGGACAGCGGTAACAACAGCAGGCTACGGACAATTTTAAGTTTTAGATTTTAAATAGGCTGTATACATTTCAGTGGGAGCAACAGGACGGTCAAATGTCGCTGAATTTACTACAGAGCAGGACGGATTGTAGGGTAGCAAACATCATTGGAAAACACGTTTTCAACACTGCAGGTTACCTGGTGTAAGGTTTTTCAGCTAAAAAGAAACATGACTCCTATCTAACTACATAAAGAGTAACTGAAGGTTAAATGCTGCTAATATGTCCTGTTTTAATCCAGGCACTCCACCTCCGCTCCGCTGCGTCTCAGCTACCATCGCTCTGGCAGCAACGACCCTAGAGCCAGAGCGGGGGGCGAGCTGGAACAAACCATTTTGGGAGGGGGGAGGGGTTATCTATACTTTTGTTGTTAAAATGTTCCGTCTCAACCAAGTACTGTATGCTTTTTATATTTTTAGTAGTGTGTCACACAAACAGCAAATATTGTCAAAAAAAAGTAAGAAATCTTTGGGGGTGCTTTGATTCATTTTGGGGGTGCTGAAGCACCCCCAAAAATGGGCTAAAATCGCCCCTGGTCCCACATAAAAATCATTGGATTTATATGTTGTTGTTTTTTTCCTTTTCTTTTTCCTGTTTGTTAAATGACTTCAACAAGGTGACTCCTAAAAAAAAAGCTGCTTATGTACTTCACACTTATTTGATTTCATGTTGTGGTTTCTTATCACATATACTCAATAGAAAACACACTGTATTAACAATGTTACTATAGTACTGTGTGGAGTAAAGGTCGGGGACAGATCTGTCTCAGATTTCCTGTGAAACCGGTTCTATCACCCTCTGCTCTTAAAGCAAAACATAATCCATGCACCACACCCTCTCACACCTTACCCTTTTCTTCCTTGTACCACAACAGGGTTATTCCCAATGCACGACTTAATAAACAACGATTTTAAAACCACAGTTGGAACATCAACGATTAAGGATTGTGTTTTTATGTTTCATAGTCAACCATCCCCCTATCTTATCGGCCTTGTTGTGTATCTTAGAAGTCAAATTACACATTAGTCATACTTCCAAAAATATTTTGAATTTCATTTACAACTCAGATGCCAAGCTGTTATCAGAAATCTTATGCACACCAGGAGCATGTATCCCCACTTTCAAAACCTTAGGGTGTCAAATCCACAACCAAACATGAGGTCATTACACACGAGCCAGAAATGCAAGTCACCCTTTACTGACACATTGTAAATAATAAGGGGCGATCGTGGCTCAAGGGTTGGCAGTTCATCTTGTAATCGGAAGGTTGCCGGTTCGAGCCCCGGCTCTGACAGTCTCGGTTGTTGTGTCCTTGGGCAAGACACTTCACCCGTTGCCTACTGGTGGTGGTCAGAGGGCCCGGTGGCGCCAGTGTCCGGCAGCCTCGCCTCTGTCAGTGCGCCCCAGGGCAGCTGTGGCTACAATGCAGCTGCCATCACCAGTGTGTGAATGGGTGGATGACTGAGTATGTAAAGCGCTTTGGGATCCTTAGGGACTAAGTAAAGCGCTATACAAATACAGGCCATTTACCATAAGTTTAATGCTGGACAACATGGCTAACAGCCATGCTCTCTAAGATTTTCAAAGTATTTGTACAATGGTTTAACCACAAGCATAATTTCCACTTCTGGATAAAGATCAGTCTATCTTCATGTTTCTCTCCTACATCTGTCGCAGGATGTGGGGAAGGAGGATTCAAACTCTTGAGATGAAAGCAGTGCACTTATTTACAGTGTAGTAAAATCATCCACACAGCAAACAAACACGCAACAAATCCCTGTCCACCACTGACTCCCGTGCTGTGTCTTCTCCTAGTGTCCGTGCACCTGTGTTTGCTGCCCTCTCGTCTCCACACTCCTGAAGGGAAAACACAGAGGCACAGTGTGCACCTCACACTAACTGACTGCTGACAACTTCAGCGTAGCTTTCAGCCCAATGGTCGCTAAGAAAGTTTTGCACAACTAGCACAAATGCATCCCACACACCGAGTTCAAGCATGTTCCGCATGGACAGCTGGGTCTAGAGATGCTTTTTAAGTAAAGGTTTAACTACAGCCAGCTTGAAGGCCTGTGGTACATAGCCGATTATTAGAGATAGATTGATCATATTTAAGATCGAAGAATTAATTAATGGCAGGACTTCTTTGAGCAGTTTTGTAGGAATGGGGTCTAAAAGACACGTTGATGGTTTGCAGGAAGTAATTATTGAAGTTAACTCAGAAAGCTCAATTGGAGAAAAAGAGTCTAACTTAACATCGATGGTACTAAAAGTAGCTGTAGATAATATTACATCTGTGGGATGATTATTGGTAATTTTTTCTCTAATGATAAAAATTTTATTTGTGAAGAAGTTCATGAAGTCATTACTAGTTAACGTTAAAGGGATGGTTGGCTCAGTAGAGCTCTGACTGTTTGTCAGCCTGGCTACAGTGCTGAAGAGAAACCTGGGGTTGTTCTTATTTTCTTCAATCAGTGATGAATAGTAAGATGTTCTGGCTTTGCGGAGGGCTTTCTTATAAAGCAGCAAACTATTTCTCCAGGCTAAATGATGATCCTCTAAATTTGTGACACGCCATTTCCTCTCCAGCTTACGAGTTATCTGCTTTAGGCTACGTGTTTGAGAATTATACCACGGAGTCAGGTACTTCGGATTTGAGACCTTAGTTTTCACAGGAGCTACAGTATCCAGAGTCGTACGTAGTGAGGAGGCCAAATCAGTTCACCTATATATTGTGTTTCCTGGGTGAAGTGTGACTTAAGTGTTCCCTGCTCCCAGTTGCAGTGTGTGTTACTACCAGTAAGTTTGGTAGTTCATGAAATAGAAGAGCTTCTGTTCCTGTAATATTGAATTTTGTTTTAAAAATTGCCAAAAAACAAAACAAAACAGAAAAAAGTATTTCAACAAGAAAATGAGTATATCACAATGAGTATATAATTTGAATTTATACAATTTAATTCATTCTGGTGTTAGCAATTAAATGTTATGTATCTAGCACTAAATCACAACAGCAGTCGCCTCAAGACACTTTATGTTGTTAACACAACAATACAAAGAAAACCACAACAATTTAATGACCCTGTATGAGCTAACATTTAGTGAGAGTGGGAAGGAAAAACTCAATTTGAAATGGTAGAAACATCTGCCAGAACCAGGCTCAAGGAGAGACAGCCATCTACTGTGACTGACTGAGGTTGATGGGAAGGAGACAGGACAACATATACACTGTGCAAGAGAGCAAGAGATACATACTAACTAATGATTAAATGCAGAGAGGTGTATAAACACAGAACGAGTGAAGAAGAAAAAATAAATATATCATGGGAACCCCACAGAAGCCTAGGCTTATTGCAGCACAAATAAGGGAAGATTCAGGGTCACCTGATCGATCCTAACTGTATTATTTGGCAAAACAGGTTTTAATGCTCTCAAAAGCTGAGACAGGTGTTTGTCTACTGAATTAATATTGGGAGCTGGATCCTGAAAAAAGGGGAGCCTGAGAGCTGAAGACTCTGCCTCCCATTCTACCTTAAAATACTATAGGAACCACAAGTACGCCTGCAGTTTGAAAGAGAGAAGCGGCCATTTAGGGATATATAGTACTGTGAGAACTTTAACATAAAATAGAGCCTGATTGCTCAAGACCTTGTATGTGAGAAAAAATATTCAAAAATTATCATTTGGATTTCAAAGGGAGTCAGTGAAGACAAGCAAATATGGGTGAAATATGCTGTCGCTTTATAGTCCCTGTCATCACTCTCTCAGCAGCATTTTTGATCCACTAATACTGAACAAATTTTGATGCAGCAGATTGAGATGAAACCTGGCCCAGAGGTACAGTAGCTGTCCCAGAGGAGAAATGAAAGTTGAAAGTTGGACATCAACTGTTAAGGATGATTGTTAATGATTTTTTGATTATGATGCAACCAGGCTGTCCCTATCCAATGTGTGATTGCGCACACGCGCGCGTACGATCGGTAAAGAAGGAGAAAAGGCGCTGCCATAATACCTAGTGTAGAGGCGCAAGAAAATTTATGCGGCGGATAAGAGGCGGCTGGCTTGACTGCTGCGGCTCACAAATGACGGCTCACTTGACCGCAGTAGTCAGTGTGTTGGCTATATGGACTGATTTTAATAACTGATGACTGGCAGCACGAGAGGACAAACTTGGAAGACAAGTTAGTCTCACGAGTGTCGGGTGAGTTTGTGTTCAAGCCTTTTTTGCTGATAAAACGGTGAATGTGCTGCAAACAGCTTCGTTAAACTAAGGGACAGAAAAAGCTTCTCTTTCACACTGAATTCCAGATTTTAATTAGTTTTTATAACTTCAGGTTTAGTTTGAGTTCCGGTTGAGGTCAGACGCGGAAATGGTGTAGAAGAATAGTGCTGTTTGCTCTTTATTTCCAAGGTTACTACTGCACATATTACTCAACCGTAACTGAGCAAAGTGATCACGTTTGTCTTAATCTTTCCATTTAATTTATTTAACTTCCTTACTGGAAATTAACCGATATGTTAGCTGTCGGGATATATGCCAACAACAACTAGTAACCAGGCCTCACTGCTACCATCAGCTGTGAAGTGAGAAAGGTAACATTAATGTGGTATCAGCATAGATGGTGAACATAATTAGGATGGGAGAGATTCGAGGATTCAGGTAAAAACGAAACTGTTTTGACCATGAGCTATTTTTTTTAACCTGTCCTGTTCAGCAGTTGTAGAAGCAGAATTATGGTCTGAATGCTTTGTATTACCAGACATATTTGCTTTTCCATGAGGAGTAATAGACTCTGTACCTTGTTAATGTTTTTGTTTTATTAATTTACTTTATTTTATTGTTCAAATCACTGTTCGATTGATTATGTTGGAACAGACAGGGAGTAAAGGCCAGATTGGAAAAATATAAGAAAGCAGAGAATAGTGGGGAAAAAAAGTGGTGAGAGGAAAAAATAAGAAAAACTGGTGGAAGGAAAAAATCAAGCTTTGCAGCAGTGACCAGTGGGGAGCAGCAGGGAAGGGATGACCCGTTGCTAACAGGTGACTTTTCATTTAAATATTCTGGGCAGATACACCTGGAGTGCTGGGGTGGACTTCCCCCCACTACTGAAATACAACAGGGAGGCGAACCAAGTAAACTGCATTTTCTTTGCCCCTGAACTTTACCTGTATATGCAGGGATTTCATATTTGTCTTTGTGGCACCATCCCTGGGACCTCTGCACTTACATGCCGGTTACAACTTATGGCTCTTATCTGATTTTCATGAATTCCTTTAATTGCTTCCTCCCTCTAACTTTGATGCCATCTTTCCCCCATTTTTAAAATTTATTATATAGCTACTGTAAGATTTACACCTTAATCTAAGGCACTTCTGATATTTCTGAGTCATGTTAATTGCAGTACTCTTATTTGACAACTGAATTTCAGCCAGTAGCTGCAGAACATTTTCAATGAATGGATTGTGAAATACTGGTTGTAACTTGTCAGCTCACACTGAACAGGACTAACTGCATTTGTGTGTGTGTGTGTGTGTGTGTGTGTGTGTGTTCACATTCTGTGAAAATGGTAAAACATTAGAGGACATACCTTTATGATAAGCCATCCAAATCACAGAACACAGACATAAGTAAAAGTTTCCTAATGTTGCTTTAAAGGTTACTAAGTCTCACTAAAGCTTACTCAAACCTACATTCTTAAACCTGAATACATGCTTTGGGTGGCGCTGTCACTTGGTGTTCACTCTCTCCGTGGCACTATCTGAGTATCACTTCCTGTTCCTGCTCAAACATAGTGGTGTTTTTGAGTAGCTTATCTGCTTAGCAATTTAATTAAAAACTGTGCTGGCCCAAATGTCAGCCTAATGTGTACCTTAATCAAGCCATGTAATAACAACATATCCCGGAACATAATAGTGCAAAAGTAACATGACGAAACTCTGTTCAGACAATGAATGGACTGATTCTTTTATAGTGCTTTTTTTTACTCTTCCGGATTACTCAAAGTGCTCTATACAACATGCCACATTCATCCAATCACAAACTTTCTGTTAACTGAGTGCTTCCTAACTACATTCATACACATTCACACTCTTGACATGCAGACCGGAGGAGCCAGGGATCGAACCACTAACCTTCTAATCAGTAGGTGACCTGCTCCACCACCTGAGCTACATGCACTCGCTGGCAAAGATGAGTAAACCCTCACTAGGTTTTAGATAAAGTGTACACTCACAAACCTGTCAAACTTGCATTTGAAACGTTGGCTACCATAGCAGTATAGTATTGCAACATGGCATTTGGGTCTTCTAACTAAAATAGGAGAATAGGAACATAAATAGTCCCATCATTGCCAGACCTGGCCCATATCTGGTTGACATGACACCCGTCAGTCAGAAATACCAGCTTGATGCCGGATCTGGGCCAGGCCTGTTTTCTATGGGCCTGGGCCAAATAACCCACACCACAATCGTGCCAGATGTGGCATGCCATCGCATATACATCGGCATCTATGCCAGGCCTGGCCCATATCTGGATGACATACGTCTTATCATGCCAGAAGTGCTTGATACCAGATCCGGGCCAGACCTGCTTGCTATTTGGGTAGTTGTCAAACAGCTAACAGATCATCTGCAGAGGAATGGCTTATTTGAAGAGTTTCAGTCAGGTTTCAGAGCTCATCACAGCACAGAAACAGCTTTAGTGAAGGTTACAAATGATCTTCTTATGGCCTCTGACAGTAGACTCATCTCTGTGCTTGTCCTTACTCTGGATGGCATTACCTTGGCCTCCAGTAACACTGTGAGGAACCTTGGAGTCATTTTTGACCAGGACATGTCCTTCAACGCACATATTAAACAAATATGTAAGACTGCTTTCTTCCATTTGCGCAACATCTCTAAAATTAGAAATATCCTGTCTCAGAGTGACGCTGAAAAACTAGTTCATGCATTTATTACTTCCAGGCTGGACTACTGTAATTCTTTATTATCAGGATGTCCTAAAAACTCACTGAAAAGCCTTCAGCTGATCCAAAATGCTGCAGCAAGAGTCCTGACAGGGACTAGAAAGAGAGAGCAGATTTCTCCTGTTTTGGCTTCCCTTCATTGGCTTCCTGTTAAATCCAGAATTGAATTCAAAATCCTGCTCCTCACATACAAGGTCTTAAATAATCAGGCCCCATCTTAATGACCTTGTAGTACCATATCACCCTATTAGAGCACTTCGCTCTCGCTCTGCAGGTCTACTTGTTGTTCCTAGAGTATTTAAAAGTAGAATGGGAGGCAGAGCCTTCAGTTTTCAGGCCCCTCTTCTGTGGAACCAGCTTCCAGTTTGGATTCAGGAGACAGACACTATCTCTACTTTCAAGATTAGGCTTCAAACTTTCCTTTTTGCTAAAGCATATAGTTAGGGCTGGACCAGGTGACCCTGAATCCTCCCTTAGTTATGCTGCAATAGACGTAGGCTGCCGGGGATTCCCATGATGCATTGAGTTTTTCCTTTCCAGTCACCTTTCTCACTCACTATGTGCTAATAGACCTCTCTGCATCGAATCATATCTGTTATTAATCTCTGTCTCTCTTCCACAGCATGTCTTCCTTCTCTCACCCCAACCAATCACAGCAGATGGCCCCGCCCCTCCCTGAGCCTGGTTCTGCTGGAGTTTTTCCTTCCCACTGTCGCCAAAGTGCTTGCTCACAAGGGGTCATATGATTGTTGGGTTTTTCTCTGTATGTGTTATTGTAGGGTCTACCTTACAATATAAAGCACCTTGAGGCGACTGTTGTTGTGATTTGGCGCTATATAAATAGAATTGAAATGAATTATGTTATTAATTATTTTATTTTCTTTTTTGTGGGGGTGCAGATAACATCATGGCTACTGCAGGAACTGGTAAGTCCAACCAGTATTTAAAACCTTGAAACAAAGTATTATTTAAAAAATAAGTTAGACTGAAGGTGGTTGCATAAGATCACATAACATCTGATGGCGTACACATGTAAACACTAAACACTAGTTCTAGAAGGTTGTTCCAAAAGATGTATTACTGACATTTATAATGTTGTTTCCAGTTCTCATTTTCAAATTAATTTCCTCACTGCACTCTTTTCCTGTTAGTTCATGGATTAGGTATTATATTAGCAAATAGATTCGTTTTGGGATTAACTGTGGGATTAGCTATAGAATTAGCTAACATTAATTACCAGATTAGTTATCCCATTTAACATTTCTGTGACTGCTTCAGTCCTTGGAGAAAAAGCAGTGCATCAAGATGCAATGTAAGGCGTTCTCTGATTGGTTGCAGAGACAAAGGCTGGCTACTTTATATGCTGGTGTTTGTGCCAATAACTTTGCACCAAAGAAGAAGTCTGTGTGCTTTTACAAACGCCATTCTGCCCTGATATTTACACCCTGCCCAACACAGATATATGAATAATATCAAGGGTTTCTGCAATGAAATGCACTCCAGTACATTTTACTATGATTTATTTTACTTCTAACAATAGTTCTAAAAGTTTTTTAATAAAGGCCCATAAATCAGATGATGGGCTCAGGCTGAAAGAAAAGGAAAACAGATTAAAAACTGTTATTAAAAGGGCTTAACATAAAATCTAAACTCACAGTAATGAAATTGCTTCAGTGGCCCAAATTGAACAAAACTAAAGCAGAGACATAAAATCTAATTCAAATCTGTCTCTGTGCTAAAGAGGGCTCATGAGGTGCTACCAATTACTCATGGTTTCTTTAATGCAAATAAACATTTTATTTTTATTGAAAATAAAATGGTGATCTCTAGAGTTTTTTTCTAGTGCCTTTACTTTCATGCAGAAAACTCACAGATGACCAGCCTCCAAGTTGGCAAAAAAGTGCAAATTAAACCATAAAAATAAGTACTAGAAAGAGAGAGCAGATTTCTCCTGTTTTGGCTTCCCTTTATTGGCTTCCTGTTAAATCCAGAATTCAAAATCCTGCTCCTCACATACAAGGTCTTAAATGATCAGGCCCCATCTTATCTTAATGACCTTGTAGTACCATATCACCCTATTAGAGCACTTCGCTCTCGCACTGCAGGCTTACTTGTTGTTCCTAGAGTATTTAAAAGTAGAATGGGAGGCAGAGCCTTCAGTTTTCAGGCCCCTCTTCTGTGGAACCAGCTTCCAGTTTGGATTCAGGAGACAGACACTATCTCTACTTTCAAGATTAGGCTTCAAACTTTCCTTTTTGCTAAAGCATATAGTTAGGGCTGGACCAGGTGACCCTGAATCCTCCCTTAGTTATGCTGCAATAGACGTAGGCTGCCGGGGATTCCCATGATGCATTGAGTTTTTCTTCTTCAGTCACCTTTCTCACTCATTTTATGTTAATAGACCTCTCTGCAATGAATTATACCTGTTATAATTCTTTGGCTCTCTTCAACAGCATGTCTTTATGCTGTCTTCATTCCCTCTCCCCAGCTGGTCGCAGCAGATGGCCCCGCCCCTCCCTGAGCCTGGTTCTGTCAGAGGTTTCTTCCTGTTAAAAGGGAGTTTTTCCTTCCCACTGTCACAAAATGCTTGCTCACAAGGGGTCATATGATTGTTGGGCTTTTCTCTGTATCTACTGTTGTAGGATCTACCTTACAATATAAAGCACCTTGAGGCAACTGTTGAGATGTATAAGTAAAATTATTAATTAGTCGATTATAAATTAAATGAATTTAACCTTAGCTACCTTTTGTGCCACATTGGAAGTAGCTCTTTTCTGTGTGATTCTATGTGCAAACCCTACAACTCCTATCATCCATGTTAAGAAAAATTAGTGCCTTCTTTCACAATTAAAAAAAATCTGTAATATTCATGAAATTTTTCATACTGCCTTTAAGCCTTTAAGTACTGCTGCTACTTATTTGATTGTTGGTCTAGAAATTTCTAGATCAGACATCACTACCAGGGGGGCCACAGTCTGGATCTGGACCCACAAGCTGTCCTATACGGACCCATACCTGCAGTCGAAAGAGACAGTTATGGTTTAATACCTAAACCGGGGCTTCTATTTTAACTGATGTAGCTTTTCTGGTCTTTATTGTTGTGGTTCAGTAGCTGCAGAAATGCACAGAAGAATTGGATGCGAATTAAGCGCTCCACTCAGCCAGTCAACTTTGTGCATTCTAAATGGTACATACTGGACTCCACAGTGCTGACAGCTGAGTTAGTAAGTTACACATGTAACGACAGCAGAAAGAAGAAAGATAATGATATATGAAAAAGAAAAGTTTGAAATACAAACGAGTGCGTCGGAGAAAGCTGAAACAAAACAGAGACCGGTGACATGGAGAAAAAAAGGAACAAATAAGGAACAAATGGTGCTGTGCAAAAACAAAAATGGAAAGTGAAAACAGGGCAATGGGTACATGTGTGTGCTGTGTGCAATGATTTGCGTGTAACTTTTGAGGACTCACACGCACATCCTTCAGTCCACACACAAATACGAAGCAATCTGACCACACGTATGTTAACCATTTTACAAATGCGTACATCCAAACTTGAATAAATACTAATCATTAAGTTTAAGTTCAGTTTTACAAAACATACATTTCAGTGTAATATTACCCAAGTATAACCAATCTTGATACAACATAAGAGTAATTACTCACTAGTAGGTCAGTACTTGGTCAGTGAAGGATAATTCCCTAGTAGGGATATCAGAATATCAGTAGCATAGTTACTTAGATTTGACTGGGGATGTTACAGAGCAGTGACATTATAATAGAGACACGTGGCACTTAAAGAATCCTAAATTTTAGTCTATGGGAAAATTCAACAGCATCAAAGTTGGGGGAAAATGATTTTAAAAGCTGATTAGCTTAAGTGATAGAACTTGGAGCAATTGCAAAATATTCAAGCTTGCGCTTTGGTGATACTCCAACTTGTGACACAAGTAGGTTAAAAATCAATGCTAAAGATTCAGTTTTCCGTGTCTTGCCCTTGCTTTCACAGATAATATGAAGCCACTGACACGCAGTTCCAGTCATGAATTACTGACACATTTCAGTAAGTCTGTGTAAAATTTATAATATTGTGTGATGGAGGTGTACCAGGTAAAGTGTTTTATTGTTGGTGGTGAAATGACTGTGGAATGAAATACATGCATTTACTACAAGATTTATTGATTTTAATTTCTTAATTCAAGGGGAGAAATAACTTTTCAATTAACATGTAATATTTAAGTTTTATTTAAGTCAATTACTTTTCTGATTCTCTTTAGTTGTCTGGAAATAAGTGGTTTACTTTTATTTTCAGTGTCTGAGTTGAGGGTGGTTCTGCTGGGGAACAGCTGGTCAGCGATGAGAGCAGTGGGGAACGTCCTACTAAGAGAGGAGAAGTTCTGTACTGAAGGAGCAGCAGACTGCTGTGTGAAATTCAGTACACCCTTTGAGCAAAAACAAATAGTTGTCATTAACACCCCAGACCTGCTGCTCACCAACATCTCTGAGGACAAACTGAAGGAACATGTAGAAACCTGTGTGAGGCTCTCTGATCCTGGACCTCATGTGTTCCTGCTGGTTCTACAGCCTGAAGACTTCACTGAGGAGCAAAAACTGAGGCTCTGCAAAGTCCTTCAGCTGTTCGGTGATCAACCATTTGACCATTCACTAATTTTCATGTCAACATCCAGAGAGGAGAGCTCATTTGAAAACTGTGTGACTCATCCACCACTAAAAGACATGATCAGACTGTGCAGATACAGATACCTGTGTCAGAAGAACTTTGAATATTCAGAGCTGTTAACACGTTTGATTCAAACAGCAAAGGAGATTATGACAACAAAGTGTATTTTAAACCTGGTTCTGTGTGGGAGGAGAGGAGCAGGGAAGACGTCAGCAGCCAAGGCCATTTTAGGTCAGACTGAGCTTCATTCAGTCTCCAACTCATCAGAGTGTGTTAAACATCAGGGAGAGGTGTGTGGACGTTGGGTTTCCCTGGTGGAGCTGCCTGCCTTGTATGGAAAACCTCAGGAGGCAGTGATGGAGGAATCACTCAGGTGTATCTCCCTCTGTGATCCTGAGGGTGTCCATGCCTTCATCCTGGTCCTACCTGTGGCTCCCCTCACTGATGAAGACAAGGGAGAGTTAAAGACCTTCCAGAACACATTCAGCTCTCGAGTCAATGACTTCACCATGATTCTGTTCACTGTGGACTCAGATCCTACAGATCCAGCTGTTGTTAACTTTCTAAAGGAAAACCAGGACATCCAGGAGCTCTGTGAGAGCTGTGGAGGAAGATCTGTTGTTCTCAACATCAAAGAAAAATGGCAAACAGCATTAAAGCTGCTGGAAACAGTGGAAAAGATGACAGTTCACAAAAACTATACAATAACCACGTTTACACATGTCTGTGTGGATAAAATCACCACACTCCAGGCGGAGCTGAAAAACTTGAAACCACATGATGTTGGCCTTTGTAAGTTTTTTTTTTTTTTTTAATTTTCTAAACCATGGGTTTTATAAAACTTTTATAAATCTGCCAAGGTTGAAGATCATGTCTACACACATAAAATCCAGACATTAGAACAGACAGAATTTTCCTTACTCAAACTCCATTTCTCATTTCTCATATTAATTAGACTTATACTTTCATTATATTTTTGATTAAGAATAAATAATATTTTCTATGAGCAAAAGTACATAGAAACTATATTTATCATTTTAAACACAAAAGACTGGATGTCAAGGCCTTATACACTATCTCAGATGTAATGAGAGGTGAGCCAGAGCGTCTTCAGTCTCTTTGAATCCCACCGTTCTCGATACATTCAGGCCAAATAGTTCAATATTGGTTTCATCAGGCCAGAGAATTTTGTTTCTCATGATCTTAGTCCTTCAGGTACCTTTATGCTCTGGGTGGGCGGTCATGTGCCTTTTACTGAGGAGTGGCTTCAGTCTGGCTACTCTACCATATAGGCCTAATTGATGGAGTGCTACAGAAATAGTTGTCCCTTTGCGAGGTTCTCCTCTCTCCACAGAGAAATGCTGGAGGTCAGAGTGAATTCTTTGTCACCTCCTTGATTAAGGCCCTTCTTTTTTTTCTTTTTTTTTTTTTTTTTTGCCTGTCCCGTTTGGCTCTTTTGCCATCAGAATTATTGTCTAAAGGCAAAGAAAGATGCCCAACGGATTTACTTTACCAAATTGACCATCCCAGCCTTGCTGTAATGGTCCATTTGATTCACCTTTTATTGTTTATTTTATTTTCATTTGCTGAATACGGGACAGACTTTACTGGGGGAAAGAAAAGGGGAGAAAGAAAGCTGAGAAGAGGGATGGGGAAAAAAGGGCAAAAACCAAAAACCAACAGAATAAGCAGACAAAAAAAATACATATATCGATCACCTGGATCACGTGTTGAGAAAGAAAAAAGAAAACAAGCAGAAGAAAACGAGAGTAATAGAATAAACAACATCACAATGATCTGTGGGAATATGACAGTAAATACTAAATGTTAAACATTATTGTGCAGCACGTAAGATCGACAGCACACAGTGTGCTTTGAGGTAGGAGCCAAAAAGGGTGTAGTTTGTGTGTGTGAGCACCCGTGTGTACACCTGTGAGCATGGACACGCTTGTATTTAAAAGGTTCCTTCATGTAATGATCTGCTAGAGGGTGTGGGGGGGCCACTGCCCCGTCCTCCAGGGCATGACGCAGGTATGGAGGAGATCAAAACTCCAGACATCCAGAGGCCCTCAGAGCACAAGAGACCAAGGAAGACCAACAGAGGGGCAGCCGCGTCACTATCCCAGAAAGAGCTGAGGAGAGTCCCAGATGAGGGGTCACTCAGCAGCCAGGAGCAGAAGCCGGGGGGTTGCAGTGACGCGCCCGTGAGCTCCGCCGGCAGCCAGCTGTGCCTGAGTGACCGAGCCCCAGGCCGAGAGGCCGAGGGCACCCCACCTCCGAAGGCCCTTCTGATTAAGGCCCTTCTGCCCAGATCACTCAGATTGCCTGGGCAGCCAGCTCTAGAAAGAGTCCTAGTGATTCCAAACTTCTTCCATTTGTGATAGAGGTCACTGTACTCAGTGGGACCTTCAGTCCTGCAGACATTTTTCTATATCTTTCTTGAGATCTGTGCTTCGAAACAATCCTGACTCAAAGGTGTACAGACAATTATTCAGAATTCATAGTTTGGTTTATGCTCTGATATCTGTCACCTATGTCCCATAGGTGACAGATGTGCTTTTCATTTTTGTCATTATAAAGTATTGTTTGTAGAATTTTAAGATACAAATGGAATTTAATCCATTTTGGAATAATCTTATAATATGACAAAATGTGGAAGAAGTGAAGCACTGAGAATACTTTCCAGATGTAAATCAGGGTCCTTAGGGACTGAGTAAAGCACTATACAAATACAGGCCATTTACCATTCACACCTTTTCACATCTGGGATAGGGTGATAGGCCCCAGCAACCCTGGTAAAGATAAGAGGATGGATGGAGTGGAAGTTATTATAAATCCATTAATATTTTATGTTAACCAGGTTGAATCAACTCAGTTAAATTAAGTTGGAATCAACTGTAGTAAAACAGTTGATTCATCATTAATTAATCAAGTTATTCCAACTCAAGTACATTAAGTTGGAATAACAGAATTGCATAATGCTAAAATAACGCAATTTAATTACAGGGAAATTCTTTCCATGATTTTTTTATGTTCATTCAAAAAGTCATTTTTTTGAGTGTATGTTGTGTTTGGTTTGGAGTTTTGTGCATTATGGCCATACATCTTTGCTTTGGTCACATCTGTCCAAACTAGATTGTTCCATAAGTTTTTGGTTTGTTTAGCTGCACCTTTGAAAACCTGATCCGTACTACTGTGTTCTTGAAAACAGTCTTAAATATTTTCCACATGTGAATAATGTTTCTCACTCTAGAATGATGTACATTAAATTGTTTGGAAAGGGCCTAATAACACTTTGCAAACTTATGAGCAGAAAGTCTGAAGTCGATGCTAATGTTTTTCCTCCTCAGCATTGTGTTAACTAGGGATGGGTATCGAAAACCGGTTCTTGTTGAGAACCGGTTCCCACTGTTTCAATTCCTTGGAATCGTTTGCCATTTTTGCAAACGATTCCCTTATCGATTCCAGTCGCCCCGAATGACGTCACCACGTTGCGGCGCGTCGGAGCGTACCTGGCAGAAAACACGGCGCCTAAGCGACTCAAACGCTCAAAAGTTTGGTTATACTTTACGAGAACAGATGACAACGGGGCAACTTGCAATACTTGCAAAGTAGATATTTCATTTAGGGGAGGAAACACTACGAATATGTAAAAGCATTTGCTCACAAAACACGCGATGACCTTAAATGAATGTCATGTTTTTAATTCCGCTCCGGACTCGTGAATCTCAACCCAGCAGCAGCGGTAACGTTTGCACGTCCTCTCCCGTTAATGCGGCAGGTAAATAATCAACTAACAGTGCATATTATGTTAGCGCGATCTGCTTTATTACAAAACCTGCCATTACTGTGCATTTAGGTGACCATGATGAGACAGACAGAGTCTGGCTGGCGCTCGCTGGCAGTTGTCGCTGCAGTCCACCGGTAGCGTCTCTTTTCAGGCCCGAATGTCACCGAGCAGTGACTAAGTTTGTGGTAAAAGCTTTGCAGCCATTTGCCACAGCAGATGGTAAGTGAATGTGTTTAATTGTAGGCAGTGACATTACTGGATATTCTTGTGTAATTGCTACAGAATAATTTATGTTATACTTTGTTATTGCTACAGAAGAATATTTATTTTATTATTTTACATTTACAATTTTCCCCGGGGACCCTGTGACACCCCATTGAAGAGCCATAGGCTGGATCTCTTAAGATCTCACTGTTGGGTTTGTAAGGCCATGTTACTCCTAAATTTCTATCTTGTTCAAAGAGAAGATATAAAACAAAATTCTAAGCTAATCGACCTTAGTGTTCTCCTTTTTAAAAATAAGAATCGATAAGAGAATCGATAAAGAATCGAATCGTTAAACAGAATCGAAAATGGAATCGGAATCGTTAAAATCTTATCAATACCCATCCCTAGTGTTAACACACACGAAGAATGCTCCAGACCAGCAAACTGCCAAACCCTCTGCTTTTATAGAAGTGCTCTTACCTGCTGATGATCAAGTCAGTCAAGCACATTTGATTATCAGCAACTGGCTGCTATTTGTCCTCTGAGTTCCTGGGGAAGTGTAAGGGTGTATTTATGAGATCTCGGCACTGAAGCTGGTAAACATTTTGCTAAGCTTGTGGCAATGGCTCGATGGATTTCGGCCACAACCTTTGGAAATCGTTTTACATGGTCTTTAATACCGAACCTGACCTGTGAGCTAAAAGGAAAAGAATATGTGTTTTGGTTTTTTTCACTTGCTATGTTTCCAAATAGGACAAACAGTGTATGCTTGGCTGACAGTTTTGACTTTGTTCCCTGTCATCACTGAGCCATGTTTTACAGTTTTTATTGTTTAGTTGGTTTTTTTGTAATGGAAAACAATGTCAATCAGTGGCAGTATTTGATGTCCTGGTATGAAATGTTTTTGAACATCTAGCTGAAATTAGAAGGTACTGAAAAATTATTAAAGTGAGTCAGAATTACCTTTAAATAACTATGTATTCTTAACTTACAGTGGATGAAGAGAGGCAGAGCTCAGACTGTCTGAGGATTGTGCTGATCGGAAAGACCGGCAGTGGAAAGAGCTCCTCAGGAAACACCGTTCTAGGAAGAAAACAGTTCAAAACTGGCGCAAGCCAGACATCTGTTACCAAATGTTGTCAGAAAGCACAGGGTGAAGTGGACGGTCGTCCTGTTGTTGTGCTCGACACTCCTGGTCTGTTTGACTCGACTTTGTCACATGAAGAGGTCAGTGAGGAGATGACAAAATGCATCAGTCTTCTGGCTCCAGGACCACATGTCTTCCTGTTGGTGATGCAGATTGGCCGACTCACACCAGAGGAGAAAGAGACTCTGAAACTGATCAAGAAATTCTTTGGGAAGAATTCTGAGAAATTCACAATCATTCTTTTCACAGGAGGAGATACACTCGAACATCATGAACAGTCTATTCAAGACTACATTAAAGATGAATGTGAGGATTCGTTTAAAAATCTAATCACTGACTGTGAAGGGAGATACCATGTGTTCAATAACTATGAGAAACAAAGCTGCACACAAGTCAGTGAGCTGATAACAAAGATTGAAACCATGGTGAAGAAAAATGGAGGAAACTGCTTCACCAATGAGATGCTGCAGGAGGCTGAAGCAGCGATAAAGAAACAAATGGAGAAGCTGCTGAAAGAGAAGGAAGAAGAGATGCAGAGACAAAGGGAAGAACTTGAAAGAAAACACCAGGAAGAAATGAAATCAATGAAAGCAATAATGGAAAAGCAAAGAGAAGAAAATGAACAAAGAGATGAGCAACTCAGACAGTTACAGGAAAGCATCCACATTCAGTCTGAAGACAGAAAGAAAGAACTAGAAACTAGAAAGAAAGAGAGAGAAACAGAAAAACTTAAAAGACGAGAATGGGATCAAAAAATTCAAGAACTGGAGAAAAAACTACGATCAGAGTCAGAATCAAAGGAAATGATTAACAGGGAGCTTGAACAGTACAAAGAAAATATAAGAAAGCAGGATCAACTGAAGGAAAAACAAAAGCAAGATGATGAACAGAAAGAGCAGAAACTCAGGGAGCTCCAAGAAGAATACAACCAAGTAAAAGAAAAATTTAAACATGAAAAAGAAAAAGAGGATCAGATCAAAACAGAACAGGAAGAGAAACTAAAAGAGTTAAAGGAGAACTATAAGAAAGAAATTGAAAACATGCAGGAAGACATGGAGAAGTCTAAAGAAGAGGCCAGAAGATCAGCTGAAGAGTTGAATGAATTCAGAGAAAAATATGAAGCTGGGATACTTAAACTCATGGAGGAGGTGGTTGATCTAGAGATGGAAAAGGAGGAATATGAAAGATTAAAGGATTTGTCAGACCACAAAGAAAATAGTCTGAAGCAGGAAATAGGTGTTCTGCAGAGTAAACATAAATCAGAAATGGCCGATTTAGTCCTGATGCTCCTGAGTCAAAAGAAGGAAAACAAGAAAAAAATAAAAAGCATGCAGGAATCACACCGAAAAGAGGAAGAGAAGCTTAAAAAAGATCTTTCAAAGGAGAATAAGGAAGAAGAAAAGGAAGAAATTGGTAAACTAAAGAAGAAACAAAAAGAAAAAATGAAAGAATTGAGGAAACAGCTTTTGACCCAAAACAAAGACGACTGGGAAACAGAAAGGGAAGAGCTGTCCATCCAACATGAAAAAGAAATTTGTGATTTGAAGCAAACTCTTTTAACAAAGCTGCAACAAAATCAAAAGAAAAAATTAGTTGAATTAAAGGAAAACCATGAGCAAAAACTGGACGAATTCAAACAAAAGCTTCTGAAAGAAAATGAAAAAAATGAGAAAGAACAACTTGATGAGCTGCAGAAAAAACAGGAAAAAGAAATGAATGAACTAAAACAGAAACTTGGGACCCAAGATGAAGACAGTACCAGGAAGGAACTGGAAGGAATGCAGAAAAAACACGAAACAGAAATTAATGAGCTGAAAGAAAAACTTCTGACTACAGAGGAGAAACAGCCCTGCTTTGTCTCATGAGCAAAACTGCAGTCATCAAGAGAGAGACATTCATATCCTTTAACCTTCTAAGTCTTTCTTTTTGCTATTTGGGCTGATTGGGACCTGATGAATGTATAAAAAAAAAGAATTACAAGATATTTTTTTATACCTGATTTTTGTTTCTGAGAAAAATGAGATCCACATATGAGGACATTCGCTTTAAATTTCGATAGAACAGTGGCAGTGAGTCCTCATAAGTGGACATCAGGCCCTTGTAGAGCAAAATTTAGTATTTTGGTCTAGACAACCTCAGAGGTGTAAGCATCACAGCAGATGCCTTTGTGTCAAAGTAACTGAGGATAAAACACAGAAAAACATGAAGGTGATTTTCCTGACCTGACTTTTTATAGCAGATAACCTTAAAAATATTCTGCAGTAGATCAAAAATGAAAGAAAACCATTAATCAACATATGAACATTACCTGATGCTGCTGAAGTGAAGCAGAGCAAAGTTACAGATTTTTTATTAGAGACACAGCTGAGCGTTTTGCAATTTGGCATCATTTTAAAAAGTTTACATTTCTTCAGTATTGAACAGTGGAAATGAGGCTTTGTTGTTGGAGGTCATTAAAAAAACAAAATAAAACAGCGGCCAACAGTGCTGTACACAATGGTAGACTGGTGCATAATAAGCAAGTGAATAATGCAGAAAACAGAGATTTTTGATGGGAAACTGTTCTTGAAGTACAGAGAGAGAGAGAGAGAGAGCTGTGCATAAAGTGGTGGAAGCAAAAGAGCAAAAGTAAGAGGGAATTCATGACGATGTTTATGTGAAGTGTAGTTTGGATCTTCTTTTGCTGCTGGTTCAGTCAATTTTGGTTGGAGAGAGACAAAACCTGCAGCTTCAGAATCTAGCACAAAAAAGACATAAACACAGAGCACAGACCCGCCGACGCATCAGAATCTGCCAGCTGTCAGCTTTCAGCCCTGACAGCGTGTCTGGTGAGAAAACTGACATCTCACTGATTCTGATGCGTCGGGTCCATGCTTTGTCTTTACGTCTTTGTGCAGAATCCGTTTACCTGCTCTCATTTACTGTTTTAGCTGTTTGGTGGATGTTGAAATTTTGTGAGGTGAGGTTTGAGCTGAGAGTTTGGCATTTCATAAATTTAAAAAAAAGTTTGCCTTGTAATCGGAAGGTTGCCGGTTCGAGCCCCGGGTCCAACAGTCTCGGTCGTTGTGTCCTTGGGCAAGACACTTCACCCTTTGCCTACTGGTGGTGGTCAGAGGGACCGGTGACACCAGTGTTCGGCAGCCTCGCCTCTGTCAGTGCGCACCAGGGCAGCTGTGGCTACAATGTAGCTGCCATCACCAGTGTGTGAATGTCTGGATGACTGAATGTAGTGTAAAGTGCTTTGGGGCCCATAAGGACTAACTAAAGTGCTATACAAATACAGGCCATTTACCGTTTTTTATATGGTGGTCCGTTAAAGGGGTTAAGCCTTATATGGGGTGGGGTGAGATGACGCTTTTATGACCAGAGATGTTGTTAATGATAATAATGGATTGCATTTATATAGCGCTTTTCTAGGCTTTACAATTCCACTATTCATTCACTCACTGGTGGAGGTAAGCTACATTGTAGCCACAGCTGCCCTGGGGCAGATTGACAGAAGCGAGGCTGCCATATCACGCCATCAGCCTCTCTGACCAACACCAGTAGGCAGTAGGTGAAGTGTCTTGCCCAAGGACACAACGACTGAGACTGTCGGAGCCGGGGCTCGAACCGGCAACCTTCCGATTACAAGACGAACTGCCAACTCTTGAGCCACGATCGCCCCGTAAATTTTAAATGGTTGTAACCAGGAAGTCACATATACAGAGACACATACACACGCACACATGCACTGACATGCTCGCACATATATACACACACACACAGAGTGGCTTAGCTTTTATGACACACCATATGGGTTTTACAATGGGGGGTTGTGTAACTGTGTTCACTGATTAAAAAGGCTGCGAGGGAAGGCTGGAATTTGAAGTTGTCGGGGGTCAGGTGCAGAGCTTACAACTCTGAGATTCCGACTGAGCTCCCCTTGCAAGTCAAAATGGATTGAGCTCTGATTGTCTTGCTTTGTTCATGGGGATAAGTCTCTGAACTACCGAAGCCTGTGAGTACAGACCTAACACTCATCATCCACTGGAGCACAAACTGGGTGTCATCAGGACGCTACAACACAGAGCGAACATCATGCCCACAGATACAGGAAGCAGAAGAACATCACATCAACAGTAACTGTTGGCTGTTGGCTTTGTGAGGGCTTCAAACAACTTGCAATTGGTTATATGAAGGTTCCTGATGACCACGTCTTGGGGCCAAGGGGGTCCAGTGTGTTGTGGTCTGGGCAGCAGTCAGAGGTGGAGTCCTTGGTGGTTTGATCCCCCGCTGCTTTAAATGGGTGTAGGGACATAGAATATCACCTTACTGATGGGAAATTATTTTCTGAAATCACCCTTGGTGAGGCGGGTGGGTATACTTATATACTTTTGTACTTTTGAGTTGTGGAGTAGTTTCTGATTGTCATTTTGCAGATATATTGAACATCAGTTTATATAATCTAGTCTTCTTCTCTGGGTAGGGTGTTTTTCCTTTTCACCAAAATGTATATTTTTATTAAGGCTTAATTTATATGAATTCATGTGATATTTTAGAATACTTAAAGATGATTTGAAATTATGATTTGCATGCAGATTTAACTTTAATTAAATTTAATGATCCTTTTTGTATGGTTTTCACTTGCCCCATTGAATGATGCGGGAAAATGTAGTTTGGGCTTTTTTCTGCATTGAATCATAATCAAGAAACACTTTAAACCATATAAACCATGTATAATGTCCATTTATTATTGTACCACTTTATAATAACTGCTTTTATTGCTTTTTGCCTGATAAATACTGACTTTATGTTTCATTTCTTTTTACACACAATAAAAACAAAGTAAATGTAAACTGAGGATGTTTTTCAGAATTAAAGTAATGAAATTAAAATACGACATACAGAATATGTTTAACAGAGGCAGAAAAAAAGTTGTGGGTGATTGTGCTCAGCTGAAGAAACACTGTGAAAAGCGTTGTGGGCAGATGTTGTTGCTGATGATAAAATATCTGGGACATTTAAACTTGGAGCTTTGTGTGCACTGCTCATAGACTGTATATAAAGGATGGACACAGCCACCTTGAGCAATGGGTTTCTGAACTCAGAGGTTTTTTACAACTCACTGGCATTTTTGGCTCCTGCTATGTTGGATTTTTGGATGCGCCAGTGAAGTGCCAAGTTATTAGCAACAGCTGGCAAGCTGTAAAAACTAAAACTAAAATCACACAATTGAATTTGCCTTTGTGGTCACCCGGCACATCCTATCATCTGTCAGGTAATTCCGTTAAAAATGCTGAAGGGATTATGCAAGGCTGCAATCCTGTTTATTTGAATGAAACATCTGAACATGGGACTCTGTTGGAATCCTCTCACTTTTGGAGCTGCAGTTTTCTTTCAGGCACTAAAGTTTTCGTCGCTGCATTTAGGCCTGTGGGACGTCTCTGCTGCTCGTCTCTGGCACAGGGCTCTGATTTTGGCCTCTGACCCATTCTACTCATTTTTAATGTTGTAATGAATGAAATCCTGAAACCAAACTAAAGAGAATAAAACGTGAAAGGTGACAAGTTATCAACATTTTATTGTTCTCAGTGTGTTCATATAATCCTGAATATATAATATCTGACTGTTTCACTAACAGAAAGCTTCAGTATATACCTCAGTACATTTCTGTGCAGAGTCCCATAAAGACCAAGAAGAAGAAGAAGGGAGAAGGAGAGCAGCTGTGAGGAGAAGCTCGAGCTGAATGATATTCATGATGAATGAACTGTAAACTGGTTTAACTGATGGACTCAACACTCTCGCTTCCTCTAAATTTACGGCTGTGTTTTCTCTTCTTTCACTTTTATCAGACATGTTGTGTTTTATCTTTAATAAGATGACCTTTGAACAAAGAATATGACAGCAGGAAGAATTATCAACATGATGATATTTAGTAATTTTTCAATAACTGTTTGCATTACTGAGTTTTTATTGTTGTATAAAAGACCAGAAACACGTCGTAACTTTAGACATCCAATGCACACATAATTACAAACTATTTCAACACACGTTAAACTATTTTACAAATGCATATACCCAACACTAATCCAAAGTCAGGGTTGCTGGAGGCTATCCCACATGTTACAGAGTGTGTGTGTGTAGGGGGGGGGGTTTACACCTGGACAGGTCGCCTCACAGGGCCAACACAGACAACTACTCACACCTATGGTCACTTTAGTAAAACATATGAAGAAAGAAGCAGTGAAGAATCTTCATGCACAATAAAGTCCAACACACACGGTTAGTGCAATAATTTACATGCAAGGATGTAAATAAATCATGTTTCTAGGATGGATGCTTGTCTGTTTTGAAGAGACTGATCACTGTCCATTAGTCGGGCTTCACGCTTATTGTGTATTTCTTTCATGGACAGCCAGGCTGACCACATAAAGGGAAAAGACCACCTGCGATCTCTGGGCAGGTATGAATCAGTGAGGCGTGTGGGTCACACTGTCAGAAGAAAATAATGATACAGTCTGTGGAACAATCAAGGTGCACCTGCAGCATTTAAGACTCTTGACATAAAGGTCAAATTTTCTAAAACTCTTGTGACTGTGAAAAATGGAGAACAAGGTAAAATGTAGAACTTTGAAATTGATGCCATTGGTGTATCTACGAGGAGGCTGAGGAGTACCACAGCTGCTGCCAGTATTTTTATATTTACACTTTTCAGCCAAGTAAACAGCTGTTGATATGCTGTATGTACGGCCTTCTTCTTCTTCTTTCCCTTTAAAGCTCGCCACAGCAGGTCATCTTCCTCTGTCTCCTCCTATCCCAGCCTCCTCCTCTGTCACACCAACACTCTGTTCTTCTTCACTACATCCATGAATCTTCTCTGAGGTCTTCCTCTTTTCCTCCTGGCAGCTCCGCCTTCACATCCTTTCCCAGTATATCCTCTGTCCCTCCTCTGCACACGTGCAGCTTTGTCTCCAAACTGCTGAACCTGAGCTGTCCCTGTGATGCAGTCCTCTCTAGTCCTGTCCATCCTGCTCACTCCCAGTAAAAACCTTCCCGTCCTCTGCCACCTCCAGCTCAGCCTCCTGTCTTTTTGCATCACAGCAGCTCTCACAGGAGACCATTCTCAAAATCATCTTGTAAAATTTTCCAATTAAATTTATCAAGAGGTGTAAGACTTTTAGGGTGCTCTGCTTCACACATCTTCACTTGTATATTCATTCCTTTCTTCTCCAGTAGCTCCCAACATGTACTCTGAGTGATACACGTCCTTCTGTGGGCCTCAGCTCCACAGTTATGTCTTCTCTTTGGAGGAAGCTGGATCTTCAGTTCAGGATTATACAACCTAAATGATTCTGTTAATGTTACACCTCCTGTGCTGAGAGTCCAAAAATCCACTTTGTTTGTTTGTTTGTGTTTCGAGTATGTTTGTGTTCTTGCTTTCAGGTCCTTTCAGTGAACATTTCAAAGCAGTCAATAATACAGACACATCTATGATGGGCACTGCCACAAGTCTTCAGTGGTGCTCCTGAAACTGAGATCTTAAACATAAAAACAAGCAGAAGAAGAATCATTTCAGTCTCACAAGCAGTTTTTAAAAAGGAATCAGGTTTGTTCCAGTTTGCAGAAAAGACACCAAAAATGTTAAAACTACTTGTAATGTGGATTATGTGGGCACTCCCATCACTGCCTCGACTTCATCTTCATCCTTTTCAAAAGCAGATTCATCAAATGTTCCTGATCTAACAGTTTCTTTAAGCTCACAGTTCTCCTCAGTTCACTGCATTTCTTTTGTAAACTTTCACTTGTATCTTTTTTGTTTTGCTCATCATCAACACCTGGAAGTGTCACAGATGATTTAAATCTGAGAGCCGCTGCATCCTGCTACATCTTTTCCTCCATCCTCTTTTCCTGCAGCATGCTGTGCTGCTCACACCTCTGTACATCTTCCTCCCTCTTCCTCTTGTTGGTGGCTGGTGTGCCTGAAGAGATGGAAGGAACTCAGACAGAGGACACGGACACATCATGTGTGTCACCTAAAAAGAAAAAAAAACGCTTTCTGTTCAGTAAATGCTAAAGTATGAACGCGTGTTACAGTTTTCCTGAACATCTGTTCTCCCATCAGAGACAAATCATTCTGATGGAGAGTTTTTACATGGACGGAGTAAACACACATCTGAGCGCAGTGACGCAGTTCTCTTTTGCTCCTGTGGGTGGGCGTGTCCTCTGACGTCACATGAACCTGAACCGTAGAAACTTTAATCCTGCAGCTCTGAACCTGCGTGACAGCGTCTTCATCCAGGTAACATTTATCACAGACAGCAGAGAGAAGCAGGCTCAGACCCGCCGTCAGACTTTAACTGTGAGAAACCTTCTGTGACCTCGAGGTGAATTTTCGGTTCAGGTAATAAACGCGGAACATTTGGACCGGAAGTAAACGATATAGTTTAACTCGTATTTTGTATTTTTGTCTGTAAATCTGTGTGGAAGTCAGATTGAACCGGTCACTTGATTAAAAAACAGGATAAAATACAGAAAACTGCTCACCTCATGATTACATCATATCTCTGTGACAGTAATACAGCCGAGGTTCGGGGGGAGGACGCGGAAGTGGAGCGCCATTACACCAGAAAAGCTTCCCGTGCTTTCACTTCTCTGCTCGCTCTTTGTCATTTAAACCTGGTTAAAGTTAAAGCTGATGAGTGCAGTGCTTTGTGAAATGTTTGATCAGGAATCAGGAAAAGTCTGTCACTGTGTGGGCTGTGTTCTTTGGATCAGAGGCTGTAGAACCAGCTTGGACCGTGTTTGGTGGTCCTGATGTGATTCATGGACCTTAATCTGCTCTCTGTATAATCTGCTCAATAATCTCTCTGAAATGATGCGACTCAAGGATTAAACTGAGATAAATATCTCTGTTAACTAGGCCTCAGACACCATTTCAGATATTAGAGTAGGAGGAGCCAAGGTTTTTTTTTCTTGAACTTTATTAACATGTATACTTAAACATTATTGTCCATTTTTACCTGCGATAATTAATTTATTAATTATTTTTTCTATATAACTGAGTTCTGTTTTACTTTTGTCTGTTAATATATTTTTCAAATGTGACTACTGAATAAAATAAACAGACTGATGAAGCTCTGACTGTAAACAGCTGCTTTTGGCTCAATGGGGTCACCACAGGGTCGCTCCAGGTGTTTGACTTGGCAGATTGTGGGGTTGTCTGATGCCTCCCCACAGGAATCGCATCAGGCAGGGCTCACACACAGGTTATAAATAAAGTTTCAGAGTAAAAAGAAAAAAATAAATGTTCATATAAAGGAATACTGTGAGAAGCAGTCCTGTATAATTATAACCTGTATGTACACTTGGCCACCTTTACATGATATCGTGGAGCGATATGCATAATAACACAACAATAAGCTCACAGTTTGCATAAATATCTGATTCATGGCACAGTGAAAAAACACTTTGTTAAGGTGCAGATGTAGATTAATGGACTCGGGTCTCACTGAGCGTAGAATACCTCAATACGTTTCTATTTGTTTTGTAATTCTAGAGTGAGATCATGCTACAGAGACGGCCTTATCAGCTGACAGACGAGCTGTTTTAGTTCCTCAGAAACATTAGAGGAGTATTACCCAAAGTCACGGATCACTGAGGAGGACACTCAACATCGCAGAGTTTCCTCCTCAGTGATGCTGACAGGCACAAGCTGCAGATGCATTAAACTGCAGTTTACTGAAGAATCAACATAAGCTTGGTTTTTATTCTGATAATGTTTTCATTACTTAACTGTATGGAGTCATTTAACTTATAGAGTAAAAGTCTGTCAGTAGGGTTCAGGCCTGGTGCTTTGGGGTCTGTCCTTAACGATGATGCTGTGTTTGTGTGAAGGCTGCTTCTGTGCAGCAGCATCTATATTTGAAGCATCATCTGCTGTGATTTCTACAACCTGGTGTTCAGATTCACTTTTACAGCTCAGATGTAAATAGACTTTATACCTTGTGATTAAATTACTTCATGTTTTCACTCCATATGTTACAGAGGTGGAAGTCACCTGCTGCTCGACTGGTTTCTGTGGATACAACATGAGGCGTTGTGTTTGTAAGTTCGACACATTAACAAATTAACGTTTTGAACTTTTCTCTCTTCAGGTTCTTAAACCCAACAGTTTGTCTCCAGATGAGTTAATAAATATCTGCTCATCGTCTGTTTCCAGCAGAGTGGCAAAATGGCAACTGCAGAAACAGGTGAGTGAGTGAGTGATGCAGACCCATCCAGAGTTAGTCTGGATGATGTAATGTTTCTCACTGTGCGTATATTCACCACATCAGTGTCTGATGTTGTGTTTCTAACTTGTAATCACATGTGTAGGCTTTGTTTCTCAGTAGGAAATGTTAGTGTTCTGTTACTCTATAACAGGGGTGGGCAATTCCAAGCCCCGAGGGCCGGTGTCCTGCAGGTTTTAGATCTCACCTTGGGTCAACACACCTGAATCACATGATTAGTTCGTTACCAGGCCTCTGGAGAACTTCAGGACATGTTGAGGAGCTAATTTAGCCATTTAAATCAGCTGTGTTGGTTCAAGGACACATCTAAAACCTGCAGGGACACCGGCCCTCGGGGCCTGGAATTGCCCACCCCTGCTCTATAATAAATACATCTTGGCTTTCTGCAGCTCTCAGTTTCAGTGGCATGTATTTCAAAATGAAGGAACTGCATATTTGATTTGGCATCGATTTTTGCATCAGATGAAACCTACCTGTGTAACCAGACTTTGGAGCAACGGGGGCAGCATAATAGCTTGTGACTTGCACTGCACAAGGTTGGGATTGTGTTGCCTCCTTGTTGGAACTGGGACCTTTTGTAAGGTGTGCATGCTAAACCTACAGTATAGAAACTAACAGTGCATCAGCTAACCCTGAGCTGTGTCCTCTTCTTTTTATTTATCCAGCATTCCTTTGAATGTAGCTGGACACAGGGAGGATGGTGCACATGCCTTGTAGATTTGTGTTGCCGTCTTTCTAGATGAGGTAGCTGCAAATTCAAAGTGTATTTTATTAATGTATTAATGTTGATGGAAAGACACATAACTTCACAGGAAACATGGCGGGCGTGATCACAGCCGGATTGGCGTCCTCGAGGCGGTGCCGTGATGTTTGGTGTTAAAACTCCAAACAATTTCAGTTATAGACCTTGTTTGGGCAAATAAATAAACTAAGATTGACATTTATAAGAGACAAAATGGCAAAGATGAAGAAAGTCGAAGAAGATCTGGAGGAGATTAAACATTCACTTAACTCACTTAACCCTAACCCTAACGGTTGCGACCAATCATGGCTATGAGCCTAAAAACAATTAGTTCATCCTTTACAAGAACAGATGCTACTTCGGGTGGAAAAGGACAAAAGGAAATTGTAAATTGGACATGGAAGAAAAAAAAAAAAAAAAAAAAAAGATCAACGGACTTTAAAATATGTCGATAAATGAATGTGTGATTGCTAAGGATCCCTTTCTTTTTTTGAGGTTAATAGATAGTTTTAGAATAATTATGCATAATGCTCGATGATTCAGATCATAAATCATATGATTTTGAAGCAGGTATTGACCCTGAAAGGAATGTGCTTAATACAATTAATGTCACATGTGAATATTATACAGAGGAGCAATTTAGGGATACGGTTGAAATAGTTAATACATTTTCATTAATTCATATTAATTGCAGAAGTCTTTATAGAAGTTTTGCTTCGATTAAAGATTTTCTGTATAGTTTGAGAGGCAAGTTTCAAATAATTGCTCTGTCTGAAACATGGTTAGATGAGAAAAGGGGTTGTCATTTTTGTATCGAAGGGTACGATTTATACTTTGTAAATAGAATTAAGAAAAAGGCAGGAGGGGTGGCACTTTTTGTTAATTGTGATTTGAAATGTAAAAAAGTTGAATGTATGTCTGTGGCTATAGACGATTTAATGGAGTCTGTAACAGTGGAATTGGATATAGAAAGAAGAAGTAATATAATTGTAACGTGTATATATAGGAAACCGGGGTCAGAGATTGAGTTATTTACAGAGGCAGTAGAAGACTTATTGAGTAAGGCTAAGGGAAATAAGACTTTATGTTTGTGTGGTGATTACAATATTGATCTTTGTAAAGAGGCAAATGATAAGGCTGCGTCAGATTTTTTTGAATTATTACTTGGTAAAGGATTTTATCCCTTAATTATAAAGCCGAGTAGAATAACGGATAAATCGGAAACACTAATTGATCATATTTTCATTAATAGCTTGGAGAGTAATATTATCAGTGGCCTCATCATAAATGATATAAGCGATCATCTACCAGTCTTTTTTACTTTTGATTTAAATATGAAAAGAAAGGAAGAAGTTGGGTTCGTGAGTCATAGAAGGTTAAGAAATAACGAGGCAATTAACAAGTTTAGACAAGATCTCATGGAAGTGGACTGGAAGGAAGTTTATGTTAATGAGGTCAACGTTGCATATGGAGCTTTTTTAAATACTTACTTGGCCTTGTATGATAAACATTGTCCATTGGTATCATTTAAGTATAAGAAAAAGAATAAGAATATGAAACCTTGGATAACTAAGGGTCTTGCAAATGCGTGTAAAAAGAAAAATAATTTATATAGGGATTATATAACACAGAGAACTAAGAATGCGGAAATGAAATATAAAGTTTATAAAAACAAGTTGGTAGTAATATTGAGGAAAGCCAAGAAAGACTACTATAATAAACTTTTTCAGGAAAACAACAATAATATTAAGGGCATTTGGAATATTTTTAAGGAGGTACTGGGTAACAAGAACACACCCTTAGATCGGCCTAATTATTTTATTAAGAATAATCAAGTTGTCGAAGATAAGACTGAAGTAGTAAACGAATTCAATTCCTTTTTTGTAAATGTTGGACCCACTTTAGCAAATTTAATTAGAAAAAATGACGATCCAGAATATGAGGAAGCCTGGAAAGGAGAAAATAGAGTGGTTAATTCTATATTCTTGGCTGATACTACCATAAAAGAAATAGTAGCAATTGTAGAAAATTGTAAAAATAAAAAATCTACTGACTGTGATGGTATAGACATGGTCATAATTAAAAAGACTTTAGACTGTATAAGTATTCCTCTTTGCTATATTTTTAATCTTTCGTTACAATCAGGAGTATTTCCTGATCGAATGAAAGTGGCAAAAGTGATACCCTTATATAAATCTGGAGATAAGCATAGTTTTAATAATTATAGGCCAGTGTCTCTTTTGTCACAGTTTTCAAAAGTGCTTGAAAAACTTTTTGCGCAAAGACTTGATAGTTTTATTGAAAAATATCAACTAATAAATGAAAATCAATTTGGATTTCGTAAAAATAGATCAACGGCATTAGCATTGTTGACTTTTATTGACGATATTTCATCTGCAACCAATAATAATAAATATACAGTTGGGGTATTTGTTGATTTAAAAAAAGCTTTTGATACGTTACAACATTCTATTTTGATTTCTAAATTGTATAATTATGGTGTGAGAGGAGTGGCATTGAATTGGTTAAGGAGTTATTTAGAAAATAGGTCGCAATATGTGCATTATCTCGGTAACACCTCTGAAAGATTGAAGATTGTATGTGGCGTTCCTCAAGGTTCTATTTTGGGACCTAAACTTTTTAATTTATATATTAATGATATTTGTGACGTATCAAAAAGGTTAAATTCTATTTTATTTGCAGATGACACAAATTTTTATTGCTCTGGAGAGAATTTGAAAGATTTGGTTGAAATTATGACTTCTGAGATGTTAAGATTGAAAATATGGTTTGATGTAAATAAATTATCTTTGAATCTGACAAAAACGAAATTCATGATATTTGGCAATCGTGTAAAGGAGGATGAAGTCATTATGTCCATTGATGGAGAATTGATTGAAAGAGTTACTGAATTTCGTTTTTTGGGTGTAATAGTAGATGAAAATTTGACGTGGAAATCACATATTGAGTATATTAGAAAGAAGATGGTTAAAAATATTTATATTTTGGGAAATGTAAGAGATTTATTAGACTATAAAACAATGCGCATTTTATATTTTTCATTGTTTTTCTCATATTTTAGTTATTGTATTGAAGTCTGGGGAAATACATATGAGAATACTATAAAACCTCTAAACTTATTACAGAAGAAAGTGATACGAATGATTCATAATGTGAAATATAGAGAACATACAAATAAATTATTTATAAAATCGAAATTATTAAAATTAGGAGATTTAGTGAAATTACGGACACTATTAATTATGTTTAAGGCTAAAAATAATATTTTGCCCTTTAAGTTACAAAGAGTATTTTTATTGTGTTCGGGGGGAGAAGACAGCCGAAGGAAATTTTATTTTAAGCATCAGTTAGCTAGGACTACACAAAGGTTAATGAGTCCAACGGTTAGGGGTATACGACTGTGGAACTCTCTTCATTATAATTTAAAGAATTGTATAAATTTATATTGTTTTAAAAAGTGTTATATGCTTAAAACGATAACTCAATATGAAGAATGTGAATGAAATTGGAGTTCATTGATGAAGGATCCATTATAATTTTTTGTTTTATTTATTTTAATTTTATTTTTCTCCTTGTTACCATGTGGCGTGGTATATTCTGATTGTAAATTTGTATATTTTGATGGTAAATTTGTTGTTTGGTTTGTGGTAGGACCGGAGATAAATGTTAATGTTAGTTTGTTCTCTGATTTTTGGTGCCCACTTGTAATATAAGTTGGATTGTAGATAGGGGGCAGGGTTTAATAAGAATATTTTTCTTCTTCCTGCTCCTTTTCACACATGGTTGTAGTGTTTTATTGATAGAAAGTGTGGTTGGTTTGTTTGAACTATTGTACCAAGTGTGAAATAAATAAATAAAATGAAAATGAAATGAAATGAAAATGAAATACTTGCTTTGCAAAGGCAAAGTTTAATTTTTTCCCATGGTGTAGGGTTGTAAGATTGCCTAACACATGAAAGGTCTCCGGTTTGTATTATTATAGGATCTTTACCTCACACTATAGAGCGTCTTGAGGTGACTGTTGTTGTGATTTGGTGCTATTTAAATTGAATTAAATTGAAAAGTTTGAAAATGCCAAATAAACGCTTTCTTTTTGAAAGCGCGCCTCTGAGGCCACAATTTTATTCTTAATGTCGATATTGTAGTTAGGTGAACACGAAAATCCAAGTTCCCAGAACTCTGGATCTTAATAAAGTCAACAACAGTCACAAGTGTTATAGTTGGGAAGAACTACGACCCCAGTGCAGACTCACAGGCAGACTTGAAGCTTAAACCAACCTTTTATTAAAGGTGTACAAAATTCATGGAACACAAGGGACTAAGACCATGGCAGCAGGCAAACAGTTTGATGTGACCAAAGGTTAAGGAGAGATAAGGGCTATAAACACACTAAGAGTAATTAGGTGGGTCAGACAAGCCAAGTCAGCACAACTAAAACTCATAAAGGAGAACAAGACTGAGGGAAATAAAACTGAACACATGAAGCAAGAATTACCAAAATAAAACAGGAAATAAATATTGAAGCAAGGACTCAGCATATGAACTTGACAGAAGGAAAACCATGAAGACTGAGGGCACAGAAAGGAAACACTAAGAAGTCTATCAAACCAAGGTCATCAGTAACTAAAGATTAAAGACACAAATACTAGGCCATAGAAAACCAATATTAGAGGATCATGCTATAATAATAATAATAATAAAAGTCAAGAACACAGGGAAACATGATTAACCATTTTAAGAAATTAACCATTTTAGGAAAATAAAATGCCAAATCACCCCAGAGCCAGGCCCTGGCTCCAGGGTGATCCGGGGTGGGTGCCCGAGGGCCAGCATCTGATAGCCGGGCCTTAGTCCAGGGGCTCGGCCGGGCACAGCCTGAAAAAGGGACATGGGCCCATTCTCCTGTAGGCCCACCACCCGCAGGGGGCGCCGTAGTGGTTGGGTGCAATGTGTGTCGGGCAGCAGCCAGGAGCGGAGGAACTGGCAGACCGATCCCCAGCTACCACGACTAGCAATTGGGACATGGAATGTCACCTCCCTGGTGGGAAAGGAGCCTGAGTTAGTGCGTGAGGTTGAGCGGTACCGTCTAAATATAGTTGGGTTCACCTCAATGTACGGCTTGGGCTCTGGAACCAGTCTCTTGGAGAGGGGTTGGACTTTGTCTCAGTCTGGAGTTGCCCCTGGTGAGAGGCGGCGGGCTGGGGTGGGTATTCTAGTATCCCCTCGGCTTGCTGCCTGTACATTGGGGTTTCTCCCAGTGGACTAGAGGGTTTGTTCCCTGCACCTTCGGGTCAGGGAATGTGTCCTGACTGTCGTCTGCGCTTATACGACAGTTCATAGTTGATTGGGCAGAGTGCTAGAGGGTGCTCCATCTGGGGACTCTGTCTTACTGGGAGACTTTAACGCTCATGTGGGCAACAACAGTGAAACCTGGAGGGCCCTGATTGGGAGGAACGGCCTCCCGGATCTGCACCTGAGTGATTTTTTGTTGTTGTTGGAATTGTGTGCAAATCACATTTCGTCCGTATTTAACACCATGTATGAACATAAGGGTGTCAATAAGCATGTGCCACCAGGATGCCCTAGGTCACAGGTTGATGAACGATTTTGTAATTGTGTCACCAGACCTGTGGCCATATGTTCTGGACACTCGGGTAAACAGAGGGGCTGAGCTGTCAACTGATCACCACCTGGTGGTGAGTTGGATCAGGTGGCAGGGGAAGATGCTGGATAGAACTGGCGGACCCTCACTATACATTTATAGCGAGGGTGGTGGTGGTTCCCATCTTTTAGAAGGGGAACAGAGGGTGTGTTCCAACTATAGGGGGAATCACACTCCTCAGCATCCCCGGGAACCTAGGGATCAATAAACTATTCTGAAAGTCTATGCTAGGGTGCTTTAAAGGAGAATTTGTCTGTTAGTTGAACCTCGGATACCGGAGGAACAATGCAGTTTTTGTCCTGGTGGTGGAACACTGGATCAGCTCTTTACCCTCTCGAAAATACTTGAGGGTACATGGGAGTTTTCCCAACCAGTCTACATGTGTTTTGTGGAACCGGAGAAAGGAATTTGACCGTGTCCCTCGGAGTGTCCTGTGGGAGGTTTTTCGAGAGTATGGGGGTATGGCTACAGGCCACTCGATCCTTATACAACCATTGCAAGAGCTTGGTCTGCATAGCCAACAATAAGTCAGACTCATTTTCGGTGGATGATGTACTCCCCCAGGGCTGCCCTTTGTCACCGATTCTGTTCATAATTTTTATGGACAGAATTGCTAGGGGTAGCCACATCATCTGCAGCTCGCACTGGAACAGTTCGCAGCCAAATGTGAAGTGGTGGGAATGAGAATCAGCACCTCTAAATGTGAGGCCATGGTTCTCAGCCAGAAAAGGGTGGAGTGCCCACTCTGGGTTGGGGATGAGTTCCTGCCGCAAGTTGAGGAGTTTAAGTATTTCGGGGTCTTGTTCGCAAGTGATGGAAGAAGGGAGCGGGAGATCGACAGACGGATTGGTGCTGCACCTGCTGTGATGCGGATGCTGTACCGGTCCGTCATGGTGAAACGAGAGTTGAGCATAAAAGGGAAGCTTTCGAGTTCCCGGTTGATCTACGTCCCTACCCTCACCTATGGCCACAAGCTGTGGGTAGTGACCGAAAGAAGCAGCAGAAACGAGCTTCCTCCGAAGGGTGGCTGGCGACAGACAGCGGACGAGAAGTCCAGCCACCCGGGAGGGGCTCAGAGTAGAGCCGCTGCTCCTCCACATCGAAAAGAGCCAGTTGAGGTGGTTCAGGCATCTGACAAGGATGCCTCATGGGTGAGGTGTTCCAGGCATGTCCCACTGGGAGGAGGCCCCGGGGCAGACCCAGGACATGCTGGAGAGATTTTATCTCACGGCTGGCCTGGGAACGCCTTGGCGTTCCCCCGGACAAGCTGGAGGAGGTGGCTGGGGAGAGGGAGGTCTGGGTTTCTCTGCTTAGACTGCTGCCCCCGCGACCCGGCCCCGGATAACTGGGAGAAGATGGATAGATGGATGGATGGACGAAAATAACATTGTCAAAACCACAAGAACTGTGATTCCACAAAAACTCAAAACTCTGGATCAACAACCGACGCACCCTGATAACAAGTTGGGAAAATTTAAATGTGTCCATTCATATTGCCTTGATAATTAAATGGGTTTTTTTTAGCTGGAGAAAGCCTAAATGTTTGAGACCAAATGTAACAGATTTACAGAGCACTGCTAACATCTAATACTGTGAAAGAAAAAAAGCCACCACATATGAGTCAAGGCATCAAACACAGGATCAAAACCAACACAGTGAAAAGATTCACTAGAAAGAGGTCTCATGTGTCGATGGTAGTTATTTATGAACCAGTGTGTCTGTGTGTAACATCATCATCGTTTTGTTTTATTACAGGAAACCTTCAACCTCTCAGACACAGCAGCAGCAATCCCAACATAAAACCTTCCAGTGAGTTAAGCTGCAGTTATGGTATTTACAGCTATTTTACCATTCAGGATGCAAAGTTCAGACTCTCACAGTGACTTCTTTCTATCCATGTCCCCTGCTCTGTTGGATCTGTAGAATTTTCCAAACTTTCTCCATCATCTGATCTTCATCTGTCCAAATCCCTGTCCTTCACACAGTCCTGTATCTGCCTGGCTGACCCCCACAGTCAGGTGTCAGTGTTGCTTTAGCCTTTAGCCTTTGTGTTTCAGCCGTTTTAACCTTTTTCAGAATCTGTTGCTGCATTTTTGCAGCTTTTTCCTGTCATGTTCCAACATAATCAGTGGACTCTGAGTCGCATAAATTTTAGAGTAACCATGTAATTGTAACTCATGACATCGATAATACCTGATACATTCTGTAGAGAATTCACTTTGTGATAGCTAGCCTCTGCACTAGCACACAACCCACTCAGAGAAACACCTGATGCACCGTCAGCTTCATTAAACAAGTATCATAGCATTACGAAAGGAAAGGAGGAACACCTGACTCAGGCCATGTATTAGTTTAGATGTAGACTGAAGTTAAGTGTCCCCACCCTCACAGGAGAAAGCATAAAAACCTGTGTTTTCCTCACCTCATGTCAACAATTGCATTTCTCTGAATGCCTGATGTGTATATCTAATTTAGTTTTTATCTTTTCAGTGTCTGAGCTGAGGGTTGTTCTGCTGGGGAACAGCTGGTCTTTGAGGAGAGATGTGGGGAACTTCATACTGGGAGAGACTGAGTTCAGCACCGAGGAGCCGGACTGCTGTGAGACAAGCAGACCACTGAAGGAAAAGAAACTCGTTCTCATCAACACTCCAGACCTGCTGCTTCCAAACATCTCTGAGGACAAACTGAAGGAACACGTAGGAACCTGTGTGAGGCTCTCTGATCCTGGACCTCATGTGTTCCTGCTGGTTCTACAGCCTGAAGACTTCACTGAGGAGCACAAACAGAGACTCTGCAGAGCCCTTCATCTGTACAGTGATCGATCATTTGACCATTCACTAATTTTCATGTCAACATCCAGAGAAGAGAGTTCATTTGAAAACTGTGTGACTCATCCACCGCTAAAAGACATGATCAGACTGTGCAGATACAGATACCTGTGGCAGAAGAACTTTGAACGTTCAGAGCTGTTAACACGTTTGGTTCAAACAGCAAAGGAGATAAATGAAGATCATCTGAGCTGTGATGTAGTTGAGGATGAGGATGGCGGATTATTCATGAGACCAAAGTCTGTTTTAAACCTGGTTCTGTGTGGAAGGAGAGGAGCAGGGAAGACTTCAGCAGCCAAGGCCATTTTAGGTCAGACTGAGCTTCATTCAGTCTCCAACTCATCAGAGTGTGTTAAACATCAGGGAGAGGTGTGTGGACGTTGGGTTTCCCTGGTGGAGCTGCCTGCCTTGTATGGAAAACCTCAGGAGGCAATGATGGAGGAATCATTCAGGTGTATCTCCCTCTGTGATCCTGAGGGTGTCCATGCCTTCATCCTGGTCCTACCTGTGGATTCCCTCACTGATGAAGACAAGGGAGAGTTAGAGACCATCCAGAACACATTCAGCTCTCGAGTCAATGACTTCACCACGATTCTGTTCACTGTGGACTCAGATCCTACAGATCCAGCTGTTGGTAACTTTGTAAAGGAAAACCAGGACATCCAGGAGCTCTGTGAGAGCTGTGGAGGAAGATCAGTTGTTCTCAACATCAAGGACAAACAGCAGATCCCAGAACTGTTGGATACTGTGGAAAAGATGATAGTTAAAGAGTTCGGGTGCTTCTCCAAGGACACAGTCATCAAGGGTCTGACTGAGATGGTGAGGAAGCTTCCAGCTGAACAGAGGAGTGAGGTGGGAGGTGCTGACGGAAAACAGAGCAGAGCGAGAGAACGTAAAATCAGTGAGATGAGCGACGACACAAAGGAAGTCCCACAGACAGACGTGGAGAGAGTTTTGAAAGAGAAGGATGAAGAGATGAAGAGGAGAGACGAGGACCTCAAGAAAAAACACCAGGAAGAGTTGAAAGCTCTGCGCATGAAAATCAGTGAGCAGACAGGACAGATTGAAGAGGAGAGAAAACTGAGAGCAAAGCAGCTGAAGGAAAAAGACGAATCCATCAACAAGGAGCGCAAAGAGAGAAAGAGAGAACGAGAGGAGGAGACGAGGAGACAGAAAAAACAGGAAGAAGTCAGAGTTCAGTCAGAAAGAGAACAAAAGGAAGCAGCTGAGAGGAAGCTGGAGCAGCACAGGAGAGAGATGAAGAAAGAGCGAGAGGCTTGGGATAAAGAAAGAAAGGAGATCTGGGAGCGATTTCATCAGGAGCAAAAACAGAACCTGGAGGAGGTGAAAGCAAACCACAGAAAGCTGCAGGAAGAGTATCAGTGGAAGAGGAAGAAGTGGACATATTCATTAATTGCTGCCTTATTGTCATTAATAATGTTTTTATTATATTATATCTTTACCACAAACACTACAGAGAGCACAAAGGCAGAGAAGGGTCTGTGAGCTTGTAGCGTTTGCTAAGATGTAAATTACACTGATGGAGTTTGTTCAAGATACTTTAAAGAAGAGTGAAATTACTCATTTAAACTTCAAATGGAATCATGAACTATAATAAAAAAAGTCACATGCCTCTGCCGCTCAATGAAACGACAAACATCAAGCTGTAATTACAAAAAGTGAACGTCTCACTTTTTACAGGAATGTGCAGAACAAACAAAATCGTCTTGGTTTGTGTTCAGTGTCATCAGCAGGACTCCTGCCAGGGTCCATGTGGGCATCTTACATTAAGTATGACTGCTTAGTTACACAGGTTACTCCTAAATGTGAATAATTTTTAATATACAGCAGTAATGACAGCTTTCAGGAGGTGTATCTGAGTAGACTGTCCCTGTTTCACTGTGGTCAAACTCGTGTATAGCAATGTCTGACAATAACAGCTGAGTCATCTTATGTTCAGTTGCATAAATGTTTTAAGTTGCTGCCATGTGATTGGCTGATGAGAGACTTGCATTGATGAGGAGTTGAACAGGTGTACCTAAAGAAGTGGCCAGTGAGTTTGTGTCATTGTGTAGGTTGGAGGACTTCTTGAATGTGATCGCTTTACTGTGCTGTTAACCTGTGAATGGGTGGATGACTGGATATGTAAAGCGCTTTGGTGTCCTTAGGACTATTAAAGCGCTATATAAATACAGGCCATTTACCATTTACCATTTGAGCAGTGACTAGATGGCGCTGTTGCATTGTTTTTGCCTGTAACACAATAGTTGAAATACAATAGTTGCTTTAACAGAAATATGTGTATTAGTGCTGCTTTAGTGTGAAATGTATTTACAGTGTAATTGTATTAATTTATACTTTAACTTTTTTGTAGTTCATTTTAATTTTCAGATTCACATTCATGCACACTCTGAAATGAAAAGGCCTTGATGGCTTTTACTCTAGTTCGTTACTGTGCTCTATAACACCTGAACAAATATAATAAGTTACCACACTGCATCTGATTGACAGCTGTGTGTTCTGACACCAATCACAACGTGATATGTTTTGTACAGTCCTACCAGTTTCCACCATTTTTTTTTATATTAAAATGAAATATTCACCTAATGATGGCATTAAATATAAAAAATAGTCATCGTAGGGGAGCATTAATGTCTGGACCACATTCATCAGAATCCATCCAATAAGTAACATGTCTTTATCACCCAGTGGTGTTCATCAGGACAAGCAAGGCAGGCAGTGCTTGACTGGTAAAATCTAAAAACAGACCTTAAAAAGTGTTAAAGTAAAGCAGTTTCTGTTCTTTCATCTCAGACATTGGTCTGCCAAGAAGCTCCTCAGCTGTTTGGACCCATGCTTTACATTACTGCCATCTTGTGGTTGCAGTTGACTATTGTTGCTGGAAGGTCCACGTATTGTCAAACTCTTTAAAAACTGTAGTGTGCCGGAGGATCCGGCCTTCGCGATCTAAGTGGGCCGGGTCCCCCGAAAGCCGGTTAGACCAGAAGTGAGCGACTGTGACGGTCTAGCCTTCAGAATTACGTCACGAGCTCTCTCGGCGGAGTGAAACTCGGCCGTCTGCTCCTTGCTGTCTAAAATATAACAGGACACTGTCGTAAATTCTCGACCATCTCACACTTCTGTTTAATCAGTTTTATGTTTGACGTTTATTCAGCTGTGTGAAAACATCGAGGAACCCTCCTGAGGAATTAATAAAGTTAATTTTAATCTAGTCTAATAACTTTGATCTCAGCCAAACCGATTTAATCAGGAACAAATAAAACACAGAAAAAGGCCAAACAATAACATGTTTGAAAACGATGTGTCGGGAGTTTGCAGTTCTCTTCGGCTCAGACATTTGAAGTTTACACAGCTACATTTTCACCTGAAATATGTTAAATGCTTATTTTGCGACGCAGAAAGAGTAATAAGAGTAATATTAAAACTAAGTAGCTGCAGTAGTAGTAGCCATTGTTGGAAACTGGAATTGGCTGGGCCAATCTGGGATATGGTTTTTCTGTTTTGTTGTCTGGGTGGAAAATCGGGAGAATTGTGGCTCTGGGAGATTTTAGGGAGGGGCACTGAAATTTGGGATTCTCCCGGAAAAATCGGGAGGGTTGGCATGTATGCTGACACAAGATGTGAGTGGGCGTTAAGGCGTCTGGGAAGGGATCTCAAAACTGGGTAATAGATGGCAGACAGTTGGTGTCATAAGCCCCGCCCTCTGCTCACAGTGGACATAGATGTCTTTTTTCACTCCTCTTTCAAACCATCTGTCCAAAATGTGAACACTGGCATCCTCGAAAGGGTGACCTTTGACCTTTAGATGAAAAATGTTTATTTTGTTCTGTTTGTAAGTCAACACTGATCTAGGAATCACAGAAGTACAAAAAGGCTCCTGACTGAAGAGATAAACCAGAGTTTTGTCTCCACATAACAGACAAGATTAAACTGTCTGTTATGTTTCAACACTTTGTTACGAGCAGCCTGTCACAAAAACACAGAACATGTTTGAATCTATGAAAAATGCCCTGAATGAAAACAGTTTGACAGTAATAAAAATGTCTTTTGAACCATTAAGGTGACTCCCAAAGACTTTTAGTGGAAAATGTGAAATATAGACTTGTGCAGCACTCTGCACACCTCCTCTTTCAAGCGTCTGTGAAGGTTCTCAGTCATCCAGGTCATCGTAGTCAAAGGAGTTTGCAAAGAAAAGCGTCTGGACTTGAAGCCACACTTCTCTCACAGCAACAAGTTCAGCTCACGAGTCAGATCCAACAAACCGTTAGAAACAGTGTGTCGGTGATCGATCAGGAGACTGATCAGGAGAATTAGTGATTGATCGCATGCTTCACAGATAAAACCAGTGTTGGGACTAACGCGTTACAGTAACGACGTTATTATTGTGGTAACTAGCACGGTAACTAGTTATTATGCCAAAATCAGGAACGCGTTACTCGTTACTGGGATTTAGATAGGCTCGTTATTCGTTACTTCGTGTGGCGCTATCGCGGAGCTTCCACAGATTCAATAACATTAGCAAGTGGTGGAGGCCAGCAGGTGGATGAGAGAAAGGGGAGGCAAGAGGAGAGACCCGAGGCGGCCGCCGGTCCGCGTGTCAGGTGAACTGAACTTCAGGTAAGAAGTTATGACCTGCAGTCTATCGGAGTCAGATATAAACCAAGTTTAGGTGGAGTATATTTTCGGTATGCTGACATTTTCGTACTGTGTGCTAGCTAGCATGACGGAGTTTCTATACAGCTGGGTGGGTGCTATGTTACTGATGTTGAACTTTATTTTGTTCATACGGTTAATTATTAGAGTTGCCAACCGTCCTGTAAAAAACAGAATCGTCTCATATTCAGAGAAAATATTACGTGTTTCGTACTGAGGTGAAAAGGAACACAGTTTGTCCCGGACTTCAGCTACAATGAAAAAGACACAAAGCTGAAGCTGCACAGCTGCCTCTTCTCCTCTCATTCTCTCCCCTCCCTCTCCTGTTTCTACTTCAATCATGAAACTGATCAATGATCAGCTGATCGGCTTTTCTCTCTTGTTTATTTATCGCCCACTTTGCGCCAGAAAGAGGAAACCAGCGGATGTCGCGCTAAACAACAGCAGCACGTTTAAGCTTGATCAGCTGTTGTTAGAATTTATTTAATATTAATTTCTAGTATCAGCTGATGTTTGCTGGAGCCACAGCTGTAAAGCTGCTGGTCATGATGTCGGTTTGGTTATCTGGTGAGAGGGAAACATGCAGATGAAACCAGGAGATGTCCTTACTGAATCATCAGAGCTGAACAGGTGATGGAGAAACAGGTTTACCTTTTAGGTGACATGGATGAGTTGAAGTTATGAACTGTTTCTGAGAGACAAATAACACCAGGATCCTTTTCTAAGTAGCTGACAGCTGGTAACTGTGCAGGGGCGGATGTAGCAAAGTGTTGCCAGGGGGCCAGGTAGGGCATTAACAGGGAAAGGGGGGGACAAGGAAATACTTTTCTTTATTATTCTCATTTAAAATGTCTCGCTTTTAAAAAAATAATTATCTGAGTCTTACAACAAACAATTGATAGATTGATACATATATACCATCAGAACAGTGTACATCACTGTCACAACAGTGTTTATTTTCATTCAAAGGCTTTATGATTTTTCCTATAATGGCGGGCCGGTCTCTAGTCAAAATGCCCGGGACGATTGTTTTGTCCCAGTCCAGCTCTGTATGCAGCTCATCTGCAGTCTGGTGTTACCTACATCTTCCTATTCAGAAGGCAGAATTTCCAAGTTCTGAGTACAATCAAAAGCACCACGACTGCAGTTTTTGTGTTGGATGTAAAAAGCAGGCTAGAATCATGGCGGCGGTCAACGACGGTCCAGGCGTGGGATTTCTCTCGTGGAAATGTGCACATTATTTTTTCCTTTCTATTGGTAGGTGGCACAGTGCACTTGTGGCAAGTAAGCAAGCTAGAAGACTGGCAGTCTTGCTGGGTATCCAGTTACGGAAGCAACACATTAACAAGAGAATTCTGAGTAAAACCAAAGTTACTTTCCCTAGTAACTAGTTACTCTGAAAGTAACGAGTAACTTGAAGTAACTGAGTTACTTTTTTATAGAAGTAACTAGTAATGTAACTAAGTTACTAAATTAAAGTAACTTACCCAACACTGGATAAAACTGATCATGAGGTGAGTGTGTGTGTTTCATAATTTTTTTGGTGACACTTCACAGACGGAACTGAATCCAGTTTTCTGTTCACTTTAAACAAAAACTCTGAGCATCAGCTTTAAAGAACTTATTACGGATGAAATTCAGATTATTTGAGGAGGAATTAGAAGCAGCTCATCAGCTGATTCTGTATTTATTGATTTATTTATTAAGCAAAGACAGTCAGTGGATTTTCATTCAGACTGGTTTCAGCTGGAAAATGTCACCAAATATTTACGTTGAAATTTTTCGTAGTTTTATTTCAGACTGACGATATAACGGTGATTCCTCTGTTACAGATTCTGTGGTCAGAACAAAGCAGAGCAGCAGAGGACAGCAAAGTGTGTTTGAGTCCAGCTTCATGAGGATTTAATGTGTTTGTCACAAAAAGTTCCAGTGTTATAAAGTTACTGCAGTTGTGTTGTGCTGCTTCCTCACTTGTCTGAGGTGGTCCGTTGCTGCATTCACTGGATGCAGCGTTTAAGGAACATCTGAATTTCAAACACAGTCTCTGATCTCTGGCTGAAGTTTCTTCCTCCCATCTGAGCTCACCGCAGTGTGAAGGTCGTATCGGGTCAGGTCTTGATTGTTGCTCTTTAAGGTTTTCATTCAACATGAACATTTTAACATTCAAACTATCAGTTACTCAGACTGTGCAGAGACAGATACTCGTGGAAGATGAAACTTAATCACGCAGAGATGTTAAAGCACTCGTGTCAGATTGTAAAGGAGAACAATGGAGAACATGTGAGGTGTGACGGATTTAAGACTGAGTATCGTGCTTTAACCAAGACGTCCGAACAATTCAAAGTTTCTGATGAAAGTCGTCTTCAACCCTTTAAATTGAACATGAACACTGAGACACTGGAGAACTAATGGATGTATTAAGTCTTTTTGATGAGGTTTCTGAAAGAGACTCAGGCGCAGGCCAGGGTCTTCCTTTAAGCGAAGAACAGTGCGTTTATTCACAGTGAACACAATCACCAAGTGGCTATATACAACGTGCAGGGGAAAGGGGTCCGGGTCGCCAGGGTCTGTGGGAAACAGGGTTAGGGGAAAAGGTGCTCCACACTTTCTGTACAAAAACTCCTCCTCCTCAGTCACTCCTCTCAGAATCCGGTTTCCAAAAATGATCTAAACACAAAAGGTCAGGTTAGCGGGATAATAACAAAGGGCTTTCCAGATACAGGTTGGCAGATACACAAGGTTGACTGACGCTGATAGCTCAACGATCCAGCGAAGACTAGTGCAGACTCACCATCTTAAGTAGTGCAGTACTCAGCTGGAATCAGCGGCCGGTGCGGTGATGAGAGCAGGTGTGTGGGCCAGCAGCGGGAGCCCGCAATGAGTGTCGCCGCGGCGAGAGAGAGAGCGAGAGAGCGAGAGGGGGAGAGAGCAAAAAACTACAAACATGTTGCCTAATAGAGGGTTGACCAGCGGGGCACAGGGACCATGACACTTTTTGAGTAATTGACCTGAGCTGAATCTGCCACAGTCATGCAGACGGCCCTCGTTTTACTTTATTGAAACACTTTATAAAAAACTCAATAATTCAGGTTTAATAAAGTTAACCAAAGGAATACATGTCTCACTTGTTGTAGAAGAGATGATTATCATTATTACATCATTACAAAAATGACGAGTGGAAGCAGTGAAAGTGGAACTGATGTGCTTTGTTGTTTTGCAGGAAAGTATCAGAACTGTTTTTCATGTTTTAAAGATCAACAAAAGTTGAAATTTGTGGAGAGAAATCGTTTTTGTCTTCCTTTCCCTGAAAGTTTCTCCTGTTTTTCAGAAAACTGAATGAAAATGATTTGTTGTTGTAGTGTTAACACTTTTACAAAATCTGTCAGCTGCAGATTTTTCCTTTTATAAGTTTTATATTCAGATCAATTTTGGCCTCAAAGTTTTTTTGTTTTTATTTTCATGTGACATCCTTAAATTTCTGATGAATCTTGTATTTTTTCAAAGACTTCAGAGAAATTCAAATGAAGCAAACAGCTGATTGACCCGTTTCACATGTCATCAGTTCATACAGCTCCTCTCTGTGGGGCTGATTACTGCTAAATAAAACGACTGAATGAACTGATAACACCAAAGCAAGTGGCTGATTACACGATTCTGTCAATTCTGTGACTGAAAAAGTGTCAGTATGAGTATAAGAGGAAAAGAAGTTTTAGAGTCTGTGCCTAATATCACCTGTTTGAAAATAGACCTCAGCTGTACAACCCCAAAATAAAGACAATTAAAAAGTACCTCTCTGCCTCTATCCTACAGTTAAAAAGCAGATTTAACAAAGTGAAAATGAGTTTTGTCCATATTCTGCATGAATCAAAGAAAGTTTAAAAGTTTCCCTTTAATTTTTGCTCGATGACACAATGACAGCACAGTCAATGCATCTCACCACGAAACTGGTTTTATTGTATAGTTTCAGTCATTATGCAAATGTCCTGGTTATACGATCGGGGAAACCTGCAGTCAGCTGAGACTGAAGATGAGTGACGAAATTTTTTCCTTCACAAAATGTCCAGATGAACAGAATCAACTTTTGGGGAAAACTGTTTTATTATTTGTTAGTCATAAAATGTAAGAATTACAATAAACTCTGTGAAGATGCAGCATTTATACACAGTGGGTCAGTGGATGAAGTGATGTAAGGAAACACATCATGATTAAAAGCACTGTGGGGTAATTTAATCGTAGCTCTGGCATTGCAGCAGTTACAGAGGAACCACATTTATCTTCCACTTACTGTATTTTAAAATAAACTCAGAGGTTTCCTGTTGATTCCTCTGTCCATCTCTTTGTGGACACTAACGTAGGCGTGTGGATTCAGTGATCAGAACTGTGTGTGATTTTATGGTAACGACAGGAATGTTTTAGCGTCTCACACAAAGTTTGCTTTAGGCCTACCAAAGTCGTCCCAGGCCTGCAGCACGAATAACTGTTGCAGGATTAGTAACTGTATCCCACGCTCTGGTAAAGTCTTCCACTCCTTGAGGCACCTGCAGGGAGAAAACATCACAGCAAGTGAGCAGACATCCTGATGAACAGAAGACTGCCATGATTCAAAACTCCATTCAGAACTAGTTTCTTATCAGATAGGGAAATAAAATGAGTCGCAAAGTGTAAAAGCAAAATTCCTCCGCCTGGGCTGCCTTGCACCTCTGCATATCTGTTTCAACGTGTGACTCCGCCCCTCCCTGGACAGTCGGGGATGAGTGCACTAACATGCCTGCAGGCTGCTGTTTTAATGAGCGTTTGATGGAAAATGACAATGGCAGAGCTTGTGCTCTCTCGAGTTACACGATAAGTGAGTAAATAGTAAATAATTTTCGAGTAAGTGTGTGTAAGTTTTTTTGATTGTGATATGTGATTAAATGAGGTTTTTATAATAAGTTTTTGATCCAATTTTCAAAACACTTTAAATGTGACCTGTTACATTTAAAAACTCCCCTTTAACAGGAAGAAACCTCCAACAGAACCAGGCTCACGGAGGGGCGGGGCCATCTGCCACCATGAGGGGAGTGAAAGAGCAGGAGACACAACATCCACATGAAGATCTCCTGTTTACATTCACAGTGCTGAATATTTTTTAAAGCTAAAGTTTAGTCAGTAGGAGATAGATGATGTTTTTACATTATGTTTCTCAAATGCATTCTCTGTTAATCTGAATCCAGTCAAAACCTGCTGAAATGGGATTCATCAGTAGAATTCAAATAAAGGGTCAAACAGGAAATGAGCTTCCAGCAGCACAGGTCTTGTTCTTTGCAAACAGATTCTGTATTTTCTGTTTAGAAAATCACTGAAGGGTCTACATGGTTCCACCCACCTGCTGCGACGCAGACACACCATATCGCAGCTCTGTGGCAAAGTGCTCACAGTTCCTCCAGATGCTGTGGTACGTTATGTTTCTGCCCACCCAGCTCCTGGCCTCTGTAACAATGACGTCGGCTGGGCGGGGTTCATGGGTGGAGTCCAGCCTGTTGTTGATTTGCCACCGGTCATTTCCCACCACAACCCTCAGACTCTCCTCCCTCACATCCCCCCTCTGAGTTATGACAGTGATGCTGTTGAAACCTGCAAACACATGAAGGATAAACTGGGATCAGAACTAAAGGCTTCATGATTGTATCCTTTAGAGTGAGCTATGAATCAGTTTCATGTGAATGTGTGATGTCATTTAAGCTGCTTCTTCTTCCAGACTGGGAGGAGTTAAGCTGTGGGAGGTGTTGTGACAGGTGTGTGTGGGACTTACTGGGCACGACCAAGTGAACCACAGAGCCATCACCAACATACACAGCCCAGTGCTGATAGCTCCCACGGAAGATCTCTATCAAGTCCCCGCGCTGAGGCCTCCGACCATTCTGTGATTTACAGACAGAGAAAATGTGTTTGAAGCTGACTGTGCTCAGTAACTGCAGCACATTGATGAGAGACTTCAAATTAAACAAACCAATCAATCAAAGCACAGCCATAGACAACAGAAGCAAACAGTTTTCTTACCATGTCAGTGGGTACTTCATCCACGGACCTCGAACTGCTTTGATGATGTTCAGAACCTGCAGGAAAAGATTTTATAAACCAAATCCATCCACAAACAGTATCAATCTAATAACACACACAGTATTAACACGATCAATCTTCTGTGTGTATTTACAGTCAGTAATAATGTTTGGGGTTACTGCCCTCACATGTGGGTGTAATCACTGAGATATGTCAACATTGTCTTGGCTGAATGTTAATAGAGCATCCTTAAAAATGATGATGATAATAAAACAGCAGTGTTGTTATATATGTGGCATCTTCCTTCAGAGCTTTAATGTTCACCTTTTGTTAAACCTGAATCAAACAGGTGTTTCTGGTATTTAGCTTTGTCACTGATATGTGGGCATCAAAGATCAGTGTTAGCAGAATATTTTAACTCAAAATTAAACATTTTGAATTTGTGGTGCACTTTACATGCAGTATAAAAGATGGATGTAGCCACTGATGTCACTCACTGGCTCTTGTTTTGAAGCCTGGAGTGTTTTTACTGTATGATCTGTGTGTTTCATAACCAGGTATGAAGAACATGGGGTGAATCTGACTGTGAACATGATTTTTGGGTGTTGCCTTGTAGTCAAACAACAGTTACCTGTTTTTTTTTTTTTATCCATTACAATCCTCTAAAATTATTATAATTTACAAAAACCTCATAAACTCATCACAAATGTGTTTATTGAAGTCAACATCAAAGGAGCCGAGGCCTTTTTCTCCTACACTTTAATGCAACTGTGAGTCTTAACACAAAGTGTTAAGACTCAGAGCAACTACGGACGAAAGTTTCGGCCTGTCTCAGCAATGCAAAGCCCCCAGCATCCAACATCACCATGGAGGAGAGGAAGGCACTCACATCACTTAGTGATGACAACAACATCATCATCCTTCCGGCAGACAAGGGTAGGTGCACTGTATTGCTTAACCAGAAAGACTATCATGAGAAGATTTTGTCACTACTCAGTGATGAAAATACTTATGAGCCCCTGAAACGAGACCCAGGAAGTGGCTACAGGAAGAGGGTGATAGACTGTCTGAAGCAGTTAGAACAAGACAAGGCTATCGACCGGACCTCATACCACAGGCTGTACCCAGGGGAGTCTACACCAAGTCTGTATGGTTTACCGAAAATACATAAGCAGGGTGCACCTTTAAGACCAATTGTCTGCATGATCAACTCTGTCACCTATAACATCTCCAAGTTTCTGGCTTCGATCCTCAACCCGCTGGTGGGCAGCTCTGAACACCACATCCAGAACACCCTGGATTTTGTTGAGAAGGTGAGAGATGTCGTTATGGAGGCAGATGAAACCATGGTCTCGTACAACGTTACATCTCTCTTCACTTGCATCCCAGTCACGGAAGCGTTGGAGGTAGTCCGTAAGAGATTACAGGATGACACCAACCTCAGCAACAGGACCACTCTCAGCATCGACCAAGTGTGTTTGCTTTTGGAATTGTGTCTTCATTCCACCTACTTCACATACAAGGGCAGTTCTACAGGCAGAAACATGGGTGTGCCATGGGCTCCCCAGTTTCACCCATCGTGGCCAATTTGTACATGGAAGAAGTGGAAAAGAGGGCTTTGCTATCCTACCCTGGAACACCACCTAGCCATTGGTTCAGATATGTGGATGACACCTGGGTGAAAATCAAATCTCAGGACGTACTACATTTCACGGATCACATTAACTCGGTGGACCGACACATCAAATTCACCAGGGAGGATATGAAAAGTGGCAGGTTAGCCTTCTTAGACTGTGAGATTTCCATCAGTAATGGGGGACATCTACAAGCTGACGGGTACCGTAAACCTACGCATACGGATCAGTATCTAAGGTTTGACTCTCATCATCCACTGGAGCACAAACTGGGTGTCATCAGGACGCTACAACACAGAGCGAACACCATCCCCACTGACACAGCGGCCAGGGAGGCAGAAGAACAGCACATCAAGAAGGCCCTGAGTAAATGTGGTTATCCCAGCTGGACTTTTGTCAAAGCTGGGAAGGCACCTAAAGAAAGCTCCAGTCGATCCAGGAGAGAAGGACAACCGCTGCCCAGGCGAAAACCTGTAGTGATCCCATATGTGTCAGGAGTATCGGAACAGTTGAGACGCATTTTTTCTAAACACCGGGTCTCTGTGGCTTTTAAACCCCAAAACACGCTGCGCCAAAAACTGGTCCACCCCAAGGATCGGGTCCCCCGACACAAACAGAGTAACATAGTGTACGCTGTTAAGTGCCAGGAGGATTGCCAGGATTTATACATCGGGGAAACCAAACAACCTCTAGCGAAGCGGATGGCACAACACAGAAGAGCAACCTCATCGGGCCAGGACTCTGCAGTCTATTTACACCTACAGGCCAGTGGACATTCTTTCAACGATGAGGATGTACACATCCTGGACAGGGAGGAACGCTGGTTTGAGCGTGGAGTCAAGGAGGCCATTTACGTGAAAAGGGAAAGACCATCTCTGAATCGAGGAGGGGGCCTAAGGGTACATCTTTCGCCATCTTACAATGCTGTGATTGCAGCCATTCCCCAACTCTCTGTGAATGGTACTCATGGCCATTGATCAGTGTTCTTTGATCAGTGGGTTTTGGTCAGTGATTGTTGATCAATGGTCATGGGAATTTGCATAATTATGATTAAGGAACTGACCTCCCAGCCCATTGTTCCTTCAGTGGGCTGGTTTCAGTCATTATGCAAATGTACTGTTTATAAGGTTTGGGGAAACCTGCAGACAGCTGAGACTGAAGAAGTCACTTGGATGAGTGACGAAACGTTTCTCCCACAAAACGCTACGTCCAGATGAACAGATTCAACTTTTGGAGATTAACACAAAGTGATGTGTCACCCCCTGTTGGCCAATAAAAAGAATGCAGGTTTTATGTTTCCACAGTTGCTTCACTTTTTAGACAGAAAGCTAAAATCAGCCTTTCACATGACTGTTATGAATATTTAACATCCTTTATTAAAAAAACATAATTACACCCTCATAGATGAAGAAGACATTGGCATCTCTTATTTTGAAAAATCTGCTTCATCTTTTAGCAATCTGCCATTTGACTGGACAGTTTGACTCTGTTTGTAATCAGACTGTGACCAATAAGAATCAGTCATGGGTCAGAGCTCCTCCCCTCTGCACCCAGCAGAGTTTCAGGGTTAAAGTGTGAAGGACTCACGAGATGTTGATGTCGATGTTGATGCTGTGCTTCCCATCACCAACTGAACTTGAGAACAGTGAACTACAGATGAGAGGAACTGCTGGGCTTTCTGGAAGAATTAAAATCCAGTTACACAAACACAAACTTCATTAATGACTCTGTTTATCTTCACAGCAGGATTTTTAGGACCGATGAAGCTGAATTTACATTTCAAGAAAGGCTAAAACTGTGAATATCCACAGACTTATATAAGAAACCTCTGCTGCAATATTAAAATAGGTGAGTCAGTAAATTATGTGACGTCAACAGTGACATAAGATAAGAAATGATATCTTTACTGTGCTTTTTACATTAAACACCAAAGAAGGTAAAGATCAAACCTGATGGGTTAAAATAAACCAGAATAAAATATTTTAATATGAATAAACTCATCTTTAGAGAAATATCCTTAGTTTGGTTATATACAGTGTATAACCGAGAAGACGTGCATTTCTTTACTGTCTCAGGTTACTTTCAGTTTTGTGTGACCCAGCGTGAACTGTGGCTGTTTCCTCTGTGGTTATGAAACTTGCCTAAAAACAAGCAACTGCTGTATTAAGGTCGCGTTCTCTGTATGTCAGGAAATGTTGGGGAGTCTTAGCAGCATGGAGGCCGTCGGCTTAAATGACAGTATAATTTAGCATGCCAGGCCAAAGGCACAGGATAAAAGTATTAATCAATATGATCTAATATTGAAAAGTAAAATAAACAAAAATATTAAAAAACAAACAAACTACTAGAGCACTTCTTTGTTCTCTCCTTGAATTCTGTCCTGAGTTTTTCTGAAGCTGTGACTTCAGCCTTTCTTTAACAGCACTGAGCTCTCCACCAATCACAGACACGGGGACTGCAGACAAACTCCATCTCTGATGAAAAGGATCATTGTTGAGGTCACAGGAATCAAACCTGCACCCTTGTTTTGGTGGCAGCTGCCCTGCTCTTTGGCTGAGTCTGGGACACCCTGTAGTGCGTTTGGCAGCAGCAGCAGTGTTTGTGTCAAACACCTCTGAGCTCTTTCAGGATCATTGACCAGATCAGAGTGAGAGATTCAGAAATGTACCTGAGACACAGTTTAATGAAGAACAAATCTGATTGTTCCTCCAGGTGACAGTTAGAGGACAAAGAAGGAAAGCTGTCACATTATTTTCTCTTTCTTTAATGGAGTTTCGCTCCTGTGGTTGGCGGTTATGATGTCGGTGCTGCTGTGTTTGCTGCTCAGCACCGGGTCAGTAAAGAGGACCCGCCTCATATCATCCTCCGCGCGCACACGTTACTCGTTAACGGAACACGAACACGCCGACGTCATTCTCGCGCTCCAGGTTTAAATCCTGTCTCACTGAGTGTTTCATGATAAACCTGGAAACAAACATAAAAGTCTGCAGAGCCTCTGTTTTATGAGCTTCTTCATTTTTCCATAACTGAGATTTTTTTATTTCTTAAATTTTTTTTTTAAGTTTCTTCTCACTGACAAAAAGATTAAAAATAAAACTTTCACTCACGCAAACCTCACCTCGCTGCAAGATGCAAACATGAATTCAAACTCGAGTTTGATTTTGGAAATATCTTATATATATCTATAAGCCGGTCAGACCTCGTGCAGCTGATCTAATGATTAATGATTATTGTAAATTTGAAGTCAATCACGTGCGCGTTTTAAATGATAATAATAGGAACTGAAAAAACAATAAAGAGTAAAGTTTAGTTCACTGACCTGTTGATGCTGCTGCTGCAGGTGAAACCGAGAGTCAGAGTAACGTTTCGAGCAGCGGAGGATGAGGCAGTACCGGAAGTCTGTTTGTAGCTGTAGGAAAGCGCGCGTGTCCGTGTAAAGAGCGATAACTGTGCCACGCTATAATATGTAAAACAGACAAACACAAACACAAAACGTTCATCCGTGCAAACAATGTTTCAGTGTCTCTTTTTTCAGCGAGAATACATTTTGTGTCTTTTTCTGTCACTCGGGATTTTCTTCTAGTTTAATCTGGACAAAAACGGTGAAACATTCGAGCTGAAACACCGCAGGCTCCGTGTCTCCATCCACGTGATGTCACGCATTTCACCAGTGACTGTCTCCGTGGACTTGGAGGCAGCTCGTGCTCCAGGTTCAAACGCCTTCATTAAAAGTCTTGTGTTTAAGGCTTTGAAACATTTAAAAGACCAAAATGTTCAAGAAAAATAAATATTTCATATCTGAGGCGCATGTGTCAAACACGCTGTTGTACTCAGAGTCAGATCCCTCAGCTTTCAGATTTGATTATTTTTATTGTACAAAAGTCAAACTCAGACTGTTACTGAGGGCACAGAGGGGGTTTCTGTGGAGCAGATCCGGTGATGCAGAGGACACAGACTGACTGTGAAACTCAGCTTTTATTACTTTTCTTTCTAACGTTAAAGAATCATTTACACAAACTGGAGGAGATGACAGGAACAGCAGGCAGGTGTGGGAACAGCTGTGTCCACATGGTTTATGTCCACGCAGACGGTTAAAGACACCGAGACACTTCCTCTTCTTCACTTCACCCACTCACTGCATCAGTGTTCTTACCCCTATTTGTTCATTCATATTTGGTGTTTGCTTTTAATACTCTAAGTTATTTTATTAGGTATGTTGTATTCTTGTAGAGCACTTTGGTCAACGCTCCTGTTGTAATTAAATGTGCTATATAAATAATTAAACTATTAAACCCCTGAGGTGCGTCTCTGACGTCTTGTGTGCGGCGCGGTTTTGCTCTCCTGCATCCATGTTTCCAAGAGTCACGTCTCTATACAACACATCTATGATTGAATGATAGATCTGAGCAGTTTCCTCTGACCAACACATCTGTTGAAATCTGATGAGACGATGCTGAACATGCAATAATCTCATGTGGCTTCATTGTGGAGTTGGACAAGTGCAGTCATGTCACCATCACAACCTTTAACCCTTTAAATCTAGTTAATGTGTTTATTTTACACAGTTTGAGGCATCAGTGTTCCCCACTAACAAAATGGAGCATGAAACTACGTGAAACACAGATAAGATTAGATTTCTTTGCACTTCCCATTCTCAGCTTTAGCAGGAGACTCATCCCTGTGCATCAGTGCCAGTATATCTGTTGTTGGTGTAAGTGATTGGCCATCTCGCCAAGACCTTATTGGCTGTGGCCTGACCAAAGAGAACCCCAAAGTCTTCAATCTTCAAAACACATGGTTACCTGTAGAGGTCCTGGATGGCTGGTTCTGTCAGCCATCCAGGACCTCTACAGGTAGACAGGCCTGAAGATCCTCTCTGGTTCCAGCCACCACAGCCGTACACTTCACAGGAGCATCAACAGCAGCAGATGGAGGAAGAATTTCTGCCCACAAACCCTCACTGAGCTGCTGAAATATTGGACTGTTTACACCAGGGGTGGGCAGCTCCAAGCCTCGAGTGCCGGTGTCCTGCAGGTTTTAGATCTCACCCTGGATCAACACACCTGAATCAAATGATGAGTTCATTATGTTACGGGTTCGAAATTGAGGACGAGAGTAAAACAATGATGGTCCAGAAGAGGTCAATCAAACAATTGATTTTAATGAATACACGCAGCGTGGAGAGGTGCAAACTGCAAAGCAGTTGTACATCTCTACCCAAAATACACTCTAGATTGCTTTTATAACATCAGGGTATTGTAACGCCCCTTCTTGCGTTTACAAGCACATAATTTGCATGTACAGAACATTCATGTATTTTAAGAATTAAATGCAAACACAGAGGTTCCTCCTTGTGGCATACTCTTCCGAATATGGTGATGACCTAAGGCTTTTGAGGTCACCATGGACTGGACATCCTTCCATCACCTGTAACTAAGCAAACTCAAATACCACAAGAAGCTGAATACATTCAGGCCTTTGCTCAGCTACTATTTTACTATACCAATATACTCAGCATATGAGTTATGATATATATATATTTAACTCAATCATTTTAAAGTAGTTATAACTGCACCTGTAATAAACATGTTAATATTTAATTATGATAACCCCTATAATATAAATTATAACATAATGCCAGCAGCTTCAATAAACACTTTGATGAAATGATAATTAATGCAATGATAAGATGATGGTTATGTAAAATAATCCCTGTAATTCCACAATTCCCCCTTTTGACGTCTTCCAAAGACGTCACTACACCATTCCCAGGACCACTACCTTCGCTCTGACCCTCTCTAGCCGCCCCCTGACTCAGCAAATCCGACAATAACCTCCTGTCCTCTAGGTGGTCCAGCAATAAAACACCAGCCCCCACTTGAAAACACTTCATGCTTAGGTAATCTCCGCTCCTCTTGTGGGTCTCTCCCTAGTGGAAATCTTCTCCTGTAAGGGATAGAAAACAAACAACCTTTCTCTGCTACACCTTACTAACCTACTTTGTTCATCTAAGGTTCCTGTCATTATTCAAAGTTGGTTCACAATATCATATCAGGCAAAATCACAAACCCTACTCCCACGTCTACTTTGTTAAGCTCTTCAGCTAGACTCTGTACCGGTTTGCCAATCTGTGTGTACATGTCTCTACACTTTTAATGTCTAAATGCACATCTGGATGTATGTGCACTTGTGCGTCTATCTGCATCTATGAGTCAATGATTTGTCAGATATAAGGCGTTAATGTGAGAAATGTTTCCTGACTATTAACTCCTGATACTCGAGGAACTTTCCTGTTTGCCGAACTTCCTAGGTTTGGCCTTTTACACTTTTACTAAAGAAATTTTAACAGAGCCCAAAGAGATTTTTATTTTACTCCTGTGCTTGACAGGTTAAGCGAAGTTGTTTTTTGTTTTGTTTTGAAATTTTTCTCTTCTGTGTGTGTGTGTGTACATAAGTAAGAATATGATAATCAACATAAGATCCCTGGTTTGCAAATGATTTTCTGCCCCCGCTGCAGGGCAACATCATGTGGTGGTGAGTCTATGTTGGCTAGTTTAATGCAAATATGTAACAGTTGCTTCATTACATTGCCCACTCAGAGTTGCGCAGTTTCAAAGTATGTGGAGCGTTCAATACACATTTCTTGGCTAATTATTTTCCCAATAAAAGTGAAATCACACATTGCATTTGATTTCACTTATATATTATCATGTTCTGGGCTCTATCCATTATATTAACTTTATTCAATCTCAATACTCTTTATGTGTGTGAGCAACGCTTTTAGTCTTATTAAACACAACCCAAGTAAAATACACACCATCCCCATGTCAGCCTAAATCTCCGCTAAAAAGCACACTTCAAAATTTTCTATCTGGATTTACGCCTCTTTTGGCCTCAAGCATATACATAACATGCAAGGGTTACTGTTAATGCCCGTTAGACAAGTTTCCATTATCTACAACATTTTGTTTCACCCGGCTCACCCTTACACATTTCCTGTTCACTTATTGCATATTTATCTTTAACACCTTTTACCTCAGTAGTTGCTAAGCAGAAACAAAGCAACCTGTGGTCCACCTTTACCCTGTAAAATAAACTCATATCATGTTTGTGTCCGTAAGCATGTTTTGCATTCATTCATTACACTCCACGCCATTCCTGCAAGTTAGGAGCTGTAAAGTTGAAAGCTGCATCAAGTCCAGGCCTTTGGCCTGGCCTATATTTAAATCATGTGTGTTTGTAAGCGCGCATGCAATTCACCTGCTATGTTCTCATCATCCCTCAACATGTATCACCTGGACACTCTCACCAGTGAAGCTTAAAACCCTCTTGGATAGAACATCAACTCTAAACAAGCGCAGTTATGCATTGTGTATAAAATTAACTCAACCTGTAAATAGAGACATCACTGTTATGACAAACATAAAATAATACTGTACAACACGTTATTAATACAGTCATCCTAAGGCAGATTATCTGTTTCCTATATTATTTTGGCCACCCCTGCTGCATGCTGTGCACATTTAGGGTGCCTTGCTTCTGTTGGACTCAACCTCATGCTAACCTACATAAGTACCTGTCTTAAGAGAGACCTCTGCACAGCTCAGACGCCAATTGCAAGAGCTCTCTAACATTAGAATCATCAACTGTGACTTATATAGTGTTATTTCGGTACTTTATACTTCACACATTTTGAACGTTGTTTATATGGGGAGTTCCTCTTTTTGTGTCTATATTTATTAATATGCCTTGTGCACTAAAGCTTCCTGTTTTTCAGTCTGGCTGAGCACTCGTTTGTGAGTATAAACTGGCCTCTACAAGCCTTCATTAGCAGATACACATTACAAATACTTCATATATACAGAGAAAAACCCAATAATCCACATTTCACTATTTTGTTCTTTGGTTCAGATTTGGATTCTGTATTGTTCTTTATTTCTTATTCTTTATATTTACATTGTTTTTTGCTAGTCTTGGTTTATTATTGTCTGTTTGGGAGCTGACATAGTCTCTATAAATAAACTTCTTTTGGTGGAGTAGCATCAGGAGAGAAGCTCCAGAGAGGCATCTTCCATGTTAAACACTAAAATATAACATAAGAGATCTCCTCAACGTGTTGTATATTTTTAATATTTCCTTATTATTTTGTCATAAAATAAATCAACCAAATAACTTAAGCTGTGTGACAGCACCTTGCGTCTACGCCAGGCTGTGAACTGCCCTGAAGCTACACCCCCTTTCACCCCATTTACTTTCTCAATCTTAGTTTAAACTATTCCTGACTTCCCTCAATGCACACTGTAAAGTGTAAAAGATACAATTAGCTTTCTCCTGGTAAAAGGTCCTACATTATTTTCTCTACCTTTGGAAACATCCTCTATCGAGTTAACCCATTTCATTTTTCAAACTTAGGCCTGATTTCTTCGCCCCCTTTAACGGGTAGCGCATATCCGGTCTGAACACTGTGTTTGGGCAATTTACGAATTGTTGCAGGATTTCTATGTTATGTAAAGTTCCTCTCATCCCTTTTATGCTTCCATTATAACCTGTGTCTAACAAGCTTTTGATCTTCTTTGTAATATAAACAACTCGGTGTATTTGTGCTCTGTTCTTCTCCTTTCTCTCGTCTGATCATCTCAAGTACGTCCTGTACCAAATTTGCTTCCTCTTTTCAAGCCCCACATTTAATTACAAGCTCAAACATATTTGCCCTATATTGCTGTCTCGACGTGTTTCCTGTCAACTTAACAGAGTTATTCTCAGAACTCAGAAAGGTCACGTAGACATTTGCTTAGTAACCCTAAAAGAGCACATTTCATGTAGCTAATCGCATATATTAACACCCCCCTTTTTGTGACACATCTCATGTGTTACAAACTCAAAATCCTTCACTCAAGCTTAGGAAATTAAAAGAAAAAAGTTAGTCCTATCATATTAGGCATACATGCTCCGGCCCTTCAAACCTGTATTTAAGGAATGAAATCAAATTAATCATCATGTCAAATCCTTTCTTGGCTCCATCCACAGCCTGCATCCTTGACCTGGAAACAAAACCTGTGTGTTAACCAGAACGTCACCTTTTATACTCAGTTTTCCACTTATGATCCAACCTGTGTTATAACAGAAAAGTTAAAACAGAACAATTATCAGTCATGTGTCCAACCTTAGTCCAGTCTTTTGTCAGTGTCCAGTCGGTCCAACCTATGGTCTGCCTCGTCCGTCCAGTCACCATCCATTTACACACATTCACTCACATGCATTAACATCAGGTATTGCTGACAGTGGAGACTATCTCGCAAATATTCAGTCTTCACTCTCAGCAACATCAACTCATTTATTTGTTTTACTTTGTTTTTAAGAAAATAGTTCTTTCTGCTTTTAGACTGGATTGGCTCGCGGCAATCCTTTTACTTTGTCAGCGCTGTTATCCACTCTTTTGCAGGCCTGCTTACAACAAAAATGAGAAAAAAGAGAGCTGAGTATCAGCTCATCAAAGTACAAAACAAAATCACCTGACAGGTTTTTCTTTATAAGTGCACTGTTATAAAAACTATGGGCCCTTTTAGACATGTCCATGTTTATCAAAACTCCCTCTATTAAAAATAAAACAACAACCTCAAAAATCTTCAACAATCTTAAATTTCACCCATAGAACACACCCAAAACGTAAAAAAGCTACACCGTTTTGTACACGAGATCCCCTTTAAGCACTTTACCAAACTCACATTCAACCTTAACATATAAGCACGTTCTCACAATATGTCAACACTAATTTATACACCTCCTAATCAAATTTGCACCTCTGAACAATCTACCCCTCCTTTAAAGCCTCAATCACACACACACAGCAACCTCCTCTGTCCACATTCACACGAGCTCTCAAACTTTTTCCATACTCAGCCATATCTCAACAATTTAACTTGGCAAAAGAAATACATGTTTAAACTTTATCACATTATTGAATTATTTTCATTTTCTTTCTATACTAATCACTTACTCTGATCAATCAGTGCAAGAGCACTCCTGAGTCACTCTTATAAACACTTTAATCACTTTATTAAACATTCACACCATTCTATCACTCATACAAGTAGCAAGCCGATCTTCATTGCGTATGTTTGTGTGTGCTATTTTGCATATATGGCTTCACAGTCTCACAGACACTTTCCCATTCTCCAGTTAAAGAGTCAGTTTTCTCCGTCCCCGAATCACTAACCCCAACTTTAATTTCCCACCTTAAATCACAGCCCTCCTGGCCTTCCGCCAGCAGTTAGGGCTTGCTCTCAGGTTCCTGGACACTGTAAACAATTCAACCAGAAACTTGCCTTAACATATCCATTCATGTTAACCTGTAATTTCTTCAGACTCCTGCATCTGGAGAATTGGCCTGGGTCTGCTTTACTCCTGAAAATAACAAACTAAGACATTTTCATTATTATCACGGACGCCTAAACGACCCATTTCTCTTTTTCTAGTCAAAAATACCAATTATGCCATGTATGTAAGCTTGTTCTTCCTTGCGTTATGTGGTCATGTAAATGCAGTGTAAGCTGTTTTCTTCATTGCATCCTATATATTCATATTTAATTTATGCATTTCACCACTGAGCTTTAGATTCAAACTATCTCACTTCTGATTCATTTCAAAAATAATCTCACATGTAACAATTTGTATGTGTGTTTTCTATTCATTAAGGTAATAACAATTATTTCTTCCATTATTCTTACCTTTTCTAATGTTTACCTCTTTGTTATGCTATGGTGGACATCCCTAAACAATTCATGAGTTCAGGTTTCAATTTTCAATCCAATTATATCCTATATTCTCGCAGTCAAACTCGTCCAGCTTCATCTCTCACTGGTCTTCTCTGCACAATGTCCTGTTCGGGCTTCAAAGCTCCAGCAAACACAGTCTGTTTCTTCTCTGTTTCTTTACAGTCTTTCTTTCAGATTAAGTCCCAGCATGGCAAAATATCACTCAATGTCCAGTGCTCTTCCACAATTCTTTATCCCACTGTTCAACTGCCCAGCCTGTATTTTCACAGTACATGTTACAGTACACTTACATGCTGCTGCTGGTCGTCAGTCGTCATCAGTGTTACTGGATCAGTGGCACTGCCGTTTGCCTGCTGTATTCAAGTCCACGATGTTCTATCGGTCTTCATCAGGCGATTAACTGTCCTTTGAACTTCTTCTCCGCTTCAGGGACAAAGTGAGAGATCCAGCCGCACAATTTCGAGCCAAAGACTGGCTTATTTTCCCAATTCTTTTAATCTACTTTTCTGCTGCTGAACTCAAGGTTGCAAAGTTGAAAGACGCCCACCTGTATTGACCATATAATTAGTATTATATTCATTTTTTCTTAAAGGCTTCATTTGCTTCATGTGCCTAGAGTTAACTCTCTCTCTCTACTCTGGGTGCACACTTGTCACCGTGAGCTTCCCTTTTTATGGGCATGCATTTCCTGTCCCACACACACACATACTTCCTGTTGCAGCAGCCTCGGTACACAGAGCCATATTTCCTGTTCCTCAAACTAATCTAACTCCTTTGTTTTTTGTTTTCTTGAATTAAAAGCACTTTCAAACTTTAGCACATCCTACTTTTCATCACACAAGAAATATATTTCACACTCCTTTATTCCATACACACCTTTTAAATGCTCTAACCTCTTTCAGACGCCATAACTCGTCTCACACGCACTGCCTTTCTCTCTCTCAGACTTCCCCTTTTCACTTACTCAGACAAATCACCCAGTCACTCAAATCAAATACTGACAGCATTCACACAGTTAAAATCACACAAAATACGCTTTCATACGAGTATCTTGGACATGCCTTCCATGATCAGAAAGAGCAAGTCAAAAGAAAAAAGAAAAAGAAAACTGAAACCTCTCATAACATCACTGAAGGTAAAATATCTTCATAGACCCAAAAGTAAGCATATTATTTCCCTAGTCAAAAGTCAAACCGTTACTCACAGTAATTTTAATCTCACAGCCTTTGTGTTTTGAAACTAAAAAGAGGAAGGAACAACGCCCAATTTAAACTGCGCATGTTGTCACTCAACAACACACACACAGAAAATGTAACTGTATATATTATCTCAAACTGAAACAAAACCCATCTAAAAATCCTAAAACATCTTACTTCGACACCCCAAAACACACATCGCTTACAGACATCTTTATTAATTAAATTATCTCAAATTCAATTTCAGTTCTCAGAACCCAGGTAACGGTCTTAAGTATCAACAGTTTATGTATCCTATCTCAAAACCCCGCAAAAAGTCATACAGTCATGGCAAGAAATAAAACTTTACTTACATATTGTAATAAACAAAACCAGCGTACATGCATCAGCAATGTCTAGCAGTCTCTATAAACTTCCTCATACTCTATTGACCTCTCAGCTGCCTTATTTGCATTCTCACACACACACACACAGTCTAAAAATAATACCAGCCTGACTCACAGACTCAGACAAGTCTCTTAATATATTTACACAGACGTCCTATGATTACAACTGCACAGATTTTAGGCTTCTCATTCCAAAACCTACACAATTTAGACAATTTTTAAATTAACCCTCCAAGGGACAAACTCCCTGAGTTTTTTGTGATCAATTTAACCAGTCTCGGCCCCGGACCGTGGTCAAATATCTAAGACCCTACACAATTTAAAAGCATCAATCAACTCAACCCGAAAAGCCCCGTTATGTGGACACCCCACATCCCAGGCTTCCCCGAAGTTTTAAGTTAAAAGGTAGACGCCCGAAACCCGGTTTCTACTGACCAAAAAAGTGCAAACCACCGCCCCGGACGGCAAACTGACCCAGTCAGTGGCCTATTTTGGAGTTTCCCAAGTTCTCCACGAAAGGCCAAGTCGGACTATCCCTATCCAAGGAAGATCCCGAGCGTCCTCAGGAAATTTGGAGCGTCACCTCCGAGAAATGCACTTGTTAGACTCCCAGAGTCCCGCTCTATACAATTTAATTATTTTGAAGACACCCCAAAAATCACAAACCCACCATATCGGTGTCCAAGCCCGGCTTTATATTCAATTGAGACTTTAATGTCACAAACTTCACCAATTACCTATTATTCTAAATTCTCTTTATCCTAAATTCTCTTTATTCTTATTCCTTTGGGACTTTAACCCGGTACCTTTAGTGAGACTCTAACTCACTTTTACTCTTTTTCTTATCATTACTTCAACTTCAACTTCTCATGAGATTTTCACCAAAACCAAAACAGACCTTTACCAGTAATTTTCAGTGAGTAGACTTTCAATTTTGTCAGAACCAATTCAGCACTGTTTGGAAATAATTCAACAGGTAGTGCCTTACCTTTGAATAAGCCGGCTTATGTCCACTCACTTCGACCACTGACTCGTGTCTGCCTGTTTGAGCACCTTGGACCCTCTCAGTCTCAACCTCCAACTTTTCTCCCTCAACCGGCCAATGCACCAAATGTTACGGGTTCGAAATTGAGGACGAGAGTAAAACAATGATGGTCCAGAAGAGGTCAATCAAACAATTGATTTTAATGAATACACGCAGCGTGGAGAGGTGCAAACTGCAAAGCAGTTGTACATCTCTACCCAAAATACACTCTAAGATTGCTTTTATAACATCAGGGTATTGTAACGCCCCTTCTTGCGTTTACAAGCACATAATTTGCATGTACAGAACATTCATGTATTTTAAGAATTAAATGCAAACACAGAGGTTCCTCCTTGTGGCATACTCTTCCGAATATGGTGATGACCTAAGGCTTTTGAGGTCACCATGGACTGGACATCCTTCCGTCACCTGTAACTAAGCAAACTCAAATACCACAAGAAGCTGAATACATTCAGGCCTTTGCTCAGCTACTATTTTACTATACCAATATACTCAGCATATGAGTTATGATATATATATATTTAACTCAATCATTTTAAAGTAGTTATAACTGCACCTGTAATAAACATGTTAATATTTAATTATGATAACCCCTATAATATCAATTATAACATAATGCCAGCAGCTTCAATAAACACTTTGATGAAATGATAATTAATGCAATGATAAGATGATGGTTATGTAAAATAATCCCTGTAATTCCACAATTACCAGGCCTCTGGAGAACTTCAACACATGATGAGGAGGTCATTTAGCCATTTAGATCAGCTGTGTTGGCTCAAGAACACATCTAAAACCTGCAGGACACCGGCCCTCGAGGCCTGGAGGTCCCCACCCCTGGTTTACACAATCACTGTACACACTGTATGTATGTACCACTACCTCTGCACTACAGCTGCTACAGTATTTTTTAGGAATCTGTATTTATTTATTCTTAGTTTTTATTCATATATGTTATTTTTATTTATATAGTTTATCTTATTTTTATCTAAGTGTTACTTATGTGCACTTTTACTTTTCTGTGTGCAATATTGAGGAGGCTGAGTATTTCATTGTTGATGTGCCATTGTTGCCTGTTTATGACAAACAACAACTTGAAACTTGAGCTGATCTCTCAGATAATGGAGAGGATGTAGTGACTCATCTGTGAAATAACATTTGTGCAAAATCTAATAACACTTAGGTGTATTTGTCTAAATGTTAAACAAATAATAGGGCATTAAAACACCTTCAGCTTCTGTTGCAAATTAATTATTTTAACATCAGGCTGTCTGTCCTCTGCTGCTGAACATGATCAAATATATTAGCATACACAGGTGAGAGCAATGATACATTTGTGGTCACATGTAACATTAAAATCAGGAAAGACAAAATCGTAGCAACAATTTCTCAGACGGCAACAATCAACAGACAATTTAGTGTCAACAAATCCAGTCATGTGATCTCATGTGTTGGGTATTAAACCCAACAAGAGCATAAAACATATATTAGAGTAAACGTTGACGCTGAGCTTCTCTGGACTCGTTTGTTAGCTCAGACAGCCTAGCATCTTCTTTTTGAGCCCAGATGTCAGATTTAGAAACACGCTGACATTTAACTGCACATTTAATCTGAGATATCTTATTATGTGATAAAAAAGTACGAGTTAAACAGCACATGTCAGTGTTTCTACATGATAAATGTGTAATTGCTTTTCTTTTTTTTCTAAACCAAAAAAGGAACTTTTCTATAATTTAATTGTTTATCTTTTACATTACTTCTTATTGCTGTACGAATGGCTGTGGTTTAGGTCTTTATCAGCAGGAAAAGATGTAAAACTTATAAAAATACAATTAAAAGTCCCAAAATTTGTGCCCTACTTTATATTTTCCATATGTTCACCACACCGACATACATATTCTCATAATGTAAAACAGGTTTGAGTATAGAAATGAGCAGATTGTTCAGCTTTTCTAGTATCTCTTGAATATGAAACTTTTACACTGTAACTTAAAAGAAACAAAACACTAGTTTGGCTGTGTGGATGTGCAATCATCAGTGTAGAGCAGGGGTGGGCAATTCCAGGCCCCGAGGGCCGGTGTCCCTGCAGGTTTTAGATCTCACCTTGGGTCAACACACCTGAATCAAATGATTAGTTCGTTACCAGGCCTCTGGAGAACTTCAGGACATGTTGAGGAGATAATTTAGCCATTTAAATCAGCTGTGTTGGTTCAAGGACACATGTAAAACCTGCAGGGACACCGGCCCTCGGTGCCCACCCCTGGTGTAGAGGATGAAGAGCAGGGGGGAGCCAGTGGAGGTGAACGGAGACCAGAAAGAGAGTTGCTGACCTGAACTTTCTGAGTCCTGTTGATCAAAAAGTCCAATATCCACAGTATCAGCTGATCATCCAGGTGAAATCGGGAGTGGCCATATCCTGGCCACTAAAAAGTTTAGCGGCCAGGATATGAGGCTGCAGAGTGATGAACGCTGATGAGAAATCAGCAAACAGAAGTCTGGCAGAGGAGTCAGGGAGCTCCAGATGTTTGTGGATGGAGTCCAAGATGAAGATTTTTGCATCATCGGCACCTCTGCGTGCTCGGTAAGCAAACTGAGTGGGTCCATCAGGGGGTCGGTTACTCTTATGATGTGCTGTTTTATGATCTTCTCCATGGCCTTCATCACCAGGGAGGTGAGGGCCACAGGATGAAGATCATTCAGAGACTTTGGGTTGTTTCTTTTGGGGATGGGGATGACTGTAGGTGTTTCCACAGGTGGGGGACGGTGTGACTGTCAGTTGAGTGTTGAAATAGAGTCTGGAACACACTTCCTAGTTGCTCTGCATGTAGGCTGCCGGGGGATTCCCATGATGCATTGAGTTTTCCTTTCCAGTCACCTTTCTCACTCACTATGTGTTAATAGACCTCTCTGCATTGAATCATACTTGTTCATCCTATCTTCCTTCTCTCACCCCAACCGGTTGCAGCAGATGCCCCCGCCCGTCCCTTAACACACATTAGTTAAGAATCTAGAATGGGATGGCATCGTACTATATCACTGTCATCAGGTGGGGACAAGGCAAAGCAAACGTAGCCTGTGTTTTACCTGATGGGTACAATGTAGCTATTGAGGGGTTTCTGCTGCTGATAGTGCTGGAGGGCAGGGCTGTGTTGATCTGAGACTGTAGACATTAAAAAGTCCATAGGAGAGATGTTAGCTGAATCAACAAGTGTTATGAGATAATAACAAAATGAAAAAATAGGTGACAGCGCTTGGAACCACAAGGCAACAAAAAACTGTGAGAAATAAACTCGGCTCTGCCTGTGATTCACTCTTTGCTTCTCTTCCTCCTTCATCCCCTCATCTCATCTATCACTCTCCACTTGCTGTCCATCTGAGAACAAGGCACAACTTGCTATTGCAATAAACTATTATTTACAACTAACAACTCTTGTACTTAATCTATAATGACATTTTAGACCTTCTTCAGAATACTGTATATACTGTGGGCACAAGTCTGCATCATGGTGCTGATCCAGAATCCTTCCCTTGGTATTTCCTAGTGCTATAATAATAAAGTAAAAAGAATACAAAAATAAATAATAATATAAAATAATATATGTTTAACTATCCAATCTGTACAGGCAGAAAATTTATTAAATGTTTTAACATTAGAGACACAATAATTTTGTTGCTGGAAAATCAGCATTTTGTCATATTTAAAATATAAATCTAATATAATCTGTTTCTTAATGTATGTTCTTTAAAATACAATGTGTGTGTTTAAATATCATAATTATAATAATCCATAATTATGTGGACATGCATATTAGATCGTTTTAAGTGAAATATAATCCCCCCAGAAAGGCAGGAAAAGCCCTGTAACTTACTTTAAAACTAAATATATTCACTAAAACGGCGACAGAGCTACAGACCCATGACAGCCTTACCCAGTGCGCCAGCAGCTATGACCAGCACTACTTGTGCAGTTAATAAAAGGACAGGTAATGTTTGTCGCGCTGTTGCACACACAGCACGCTCGTTTGTTTCAGTTCGTCAGTTGCCACAAGACAGCTTACCAACGTGTACGTAATAAGCTAATACTGCTGTGTGCTATAGACTACAGTGTACGCTGTACACCTACTTACTGGTTGTGTTGCATCAGTCTGTCTCTGAGTTAATTTGTGTTTCTCCTACAGCTCCGGACCGCCCACGGAGCAAAAAATCCTTTTATTTAGCAAATCTGTGATTAATTGTTAAATATTATTGTTGAGGGGCACAGGCAGGACTCTGCGAGCGCACACATATTTTTTGGTTTTTTTAATAAAAAAAAAATTGCCTCAACAAAATGGCATTTTGGGCACCCATCAGGAAAGGGGTGGGTGCTCAAGTCCCTCCTGCCCCCCCTCCTCTGCACATGTCTGGGCTGTCCTGCTCGGGAACATAATAATAATGGATTGCATTTATATAGCACTTTTCTAGGCACCCAAAGTGCTTTACAGTGCCATTATTCATTCCCTCTCACATTCACACACTGGTGGAGGCAGCTACAGTTGTAGCCACAGCTGCCCTGGGGCAGACTGACAGAAGCGAGGCTGCCATATCGCGCCATCGGCCCCTCTGGCCATCACCAGTAGGCGGTAGGTGAAGTGTCTTGCCCAAGGACACAACAACCAGGACAGAGAGCAGGGGGATCGAACCGGCAACCTTGCGGTTACAGATGAGCTTCCCAATCCCCTGAGCCACAGTCGCCCCACATCTGGTCTGAGAGGAGTTCAGTGGGAAACTTCATACTGGGAGAGAACAAATTTAACACAGTGGAAGAACCGACTGTTGTGTGAGAGTCAGTGGACTCATTCAAAGCAAAGAAACATTTCTCATCAACACACCAGATCTGCTTCATTCCAGCATCTCTGAACACAAACTAAGAGGACATGTGGAAACCTGTGTGAGACTCTGATCCTGAACCTCATGTGTTCCTGCTGGTGATACAGCCTGAGGACTTGACACAGGAACACAAACTGAGGCTCTGTGAAATCTGTGAAATCCTGAACATCTTCAGTGATTATTCTTTTGACCATTCACTGGTTCTGACATCAACACCCAGAGCAGATGTAGAGACCTTTACAGGTCTTGATCAGAAGGTGCAGATTTCAGTCTCAGATACAGTACTACAGATACTAACTACAGCATGATCTGTAGTTACTAAATAATATCATTTTTTTATTTGGAAATATCGAGTCAGTGCCAATAACTACACCACCTTCACTGTGACACCCATGTTTCTAACTGGAAATACACAGCACACACACAGAGCTGTTACATAAAAGACACTGTCCATAAAAAGTGTCCAACACTGCTTCATCGCTTCATCTCTTTTCTGAACAAAAGTTAGGATATAGTCTTTTTTAATTAATGGAACTAAAACTGAAACAACATTTCACCGTTATATGTATACAGTTATAATTTACTGAAAATCCACTAAGTAAACCTTGACAACCTGCTGTCCCAGAACTAACGTCATGTCAAATAATCAAACGTCTTCTCAAACATAATCAGTCTTTTCACTGTGCAGTACAAATCCATCTGTTTTCAACACTGTTCATGTTTTTCCCATCTCATAGATTAGAAAAGCTTCATGACGCAGAGATTAATTTAGTGCTTTAATAGAAAGACATGAAAACATACACAAGAATGAAGGAAGCAATCATAGTAAAGGTAAGTAAATGTCATGAACCAAAGCAAAAGTTTATTTATATAGCACTCTTCACAGACAGACAGGTGAAGAAACATCGAGACGCTTGGGATAAAGAAAGAACGGAGATCTGGCAGCGAATACATGAAGAGGATAAACTGAACCAGGAGGTGAAAGCAAGTAACAGAAAGCTGCAGGAGGATGAAACACTGCATCCATTCATGGATTATTCTGCTGCTGTCATTGCTTTCATTTTTTATGTAACACACTGATGCAAAGACCACAGAAAAAACACACGTGAAGTATTAAAACATGCTAAGCATGCATGTGTATATGCATAAAAAAGGAAACAAGTGTGTATTTAGGAGGTGAAGAACAAAAATCTAAATCAAAATGTGACGAGTCAGCAGTGACAGCTTGGACACAGGTGCATCACCATGAAGGTGGCCTACCCACTGAATGTAAGCCTTTAACTGTCTAATGTTACTTTAGTTACATCTGTGCTTCAGTGGTGAGACATCATTTTATTGCTGTGATTTTCTTTTTCTAATCTTAGACAAATGTCTTCCTGACATCAGCGCACTCGTCTGTGGCCTTTTTCATTTCTCCCATCTGTGAGATCAGCTTACAGGAAACAAACACTGAAACAAAGCTGCCGTCGTTTAACAAAGTGTAAAACACTTTACTGAAGCACAAAGTGCAGGAAATCCTAAATGTCACCCTGTGAGGACGCGGGAGGTGAAGACATGTCCTTCCTCTTCTGAGACTTATGTAGCTCTCAGCATCAGACGCTCTGCAGTGCACCATGAAACTGATTCCTAATCCCGTTCCCATGGCGGCAGATCGTAATATTGACCTTATTTTGAAATGTACATGTTGATTTGTGTAAATTACTCAGACGAGGTGGAAAGTTGAGGCTTATAGCAATAAACTCAAACAACCACTCAGTGATTAAGTAAATAAATGATATTTTATTGAAAGACTTTAACAGTTTGTAGAGTTTCATGACAGGTTGTATGACCAGAGAGATTGAGTGGAAATTCTTGACTAACCGTTTGCAACAGCTCAAACTGGACCAGAATTGTTAAGTGTGTTTTAAATGTGGTTGAAGTGAAACGTTTACTGTAACACTAAAACCTAAACCTGATTCGTCGTATTCACAGCATCTTCAGGCGTGTCCATGTGAGACAAACCAGACACCCGTCTAGCTGGGACAGTGGAAGTACGGCGACTCCTGCCAAGGCGGAGGGGGAGGAGCACGGAAGCATTTTAGAAGCACTTGCGGTGAACAATGGCGGGGCCGGACTCATCGTACTCCTGCTTGCTGATCCACATCTGCTGGAAAGTCGAGAGAGAGGCCAGGATGGAGCCACCAATCCAGACGGAGTACTTCCTCTCGGGGGGAGCGATAATCTGGAGACGAGAACAGATTAGACACGAGGCAGGTAAGTACCTAACATTTGTAGGCCAGTCTAGAGATGCACAGCAGCAGGTAGTTAAGTTTGAAAAAGTGTACACTAGAGGGCAGCAAAACTAGCTTCAGATAGATTTATGTAGTAGTGCCAAATGCCAGAGGAGGGTGTAAATAACCAGGAAGTTAAATGGCACCGATAAAGGGCAACACCGAGCCTCCCGTCTGGCATGGGCAGAAGTTGATGACAGATTTAAAGTTTGCAGTTTTTAAAGTGCAACACTGCACAAGTTTACAGTTTAAGAGATCCAAGTAACAAACCTTAATTTTCATGGTGGGCGGGGCCAGGGCAGTGATCTCTTTCTGCATGCGGTCGGCGATGCCGGGGTACATGGTGGTGCCACCGGACAGCACAGTGTTGGCGTACAGGTCCTTACGGATGTCCACGTCACACTTCATGATGCTGTTGTAGGTGGTCTCATGGATACCAGCTGACTCCATACCTGAATGAAGTTTTAGTGCAGAAGTGAGAGACCTGACGTCAAGAGACTTGATGCACCAAGGCTTCAACTCCAACAGGCGTCTCTGGAGGGTACGGTGAGGGACGGAGAGATTTCGCAGGTCTTTCCTCCCCACTGCTGTCAAACTCCACAACAAAGACTTTTGCAGCTGATCAAACCCTCACACGTGCAATAAGACTGCTATATGTGCAATTCTTCTTCTGACGAAGTTGTACTTTTGTATTTTCTTACTCAGTTGTATATAGCATTTGTATTTCTATTTTATTCTATTGTATATATTATTATATTCTATATAGTACTTTATTTTATTGCATTCCAGTGTTTTCCAATTTCTGCTACATAACTTTGCACTTTTGCTGTAACAAAACAAATTTCCCACCTGTGGGACTAATAAAGGCCATCTTATCTTAACTGATGATTTACAAACCAATGAACGAAGGCTGGAAGAGCGCCTCGGGACAGCGGAACCGCTCATTGCCGATGGTGATGACTTGTCCATCAGGAAGCTCATAGCTCTTTTCCAGGGAGGAAGAGGAAGCTGCTGTCTGCATCTCCTGCTCAAAGTCCAGAGCCACGTAGCAGAGCTTCTCCTTGATGTCACGCACGATCTCACGCTCAGCTGGAGGTCAGAGTTGACAGTTAAATGGACACTTAGACGGACGTGCGCATCATGGTCATGGTTTGTAAATGCAGTAGCTGCAGATTATGGCTTTACGTCAGCATGCTTGAAGGTAAAACTGCACACAGACCAGTGGTGGTGAAGCTGTAGCCTCGCTCTGTCAGGATCTTCATCAGGTAGTCTGTCAGATCTCTGCCAGCCAGATCCAGACGGAGGATGGCGTGAGGCAGAGCGTAGCCCTCGTAAATGGGCACAGTGTGGCTGACACCGTCACCCGAGTCCATCACAATACCTGCAGGACAGAACACTCAGGTCACTCTGGAACCACTGAGCTTTGTGCTTCCTCTAATGGATACAAGCTGCTGCTCTGAGCAGGGACAGAATACTCAGACCCTGCTGCACCAACCCCCAACTGAAGAAACGAGCCCCAAGCTAAACAGGGAAGTTAATCTGAAGCAGAACTCTGCACAGCAAGATCCTGAAATACTGGAGACCCACCTGTGGTACGACCAGAAGCATACAGCGACAGCACGGCCTGGATGGCCACGTACATGGCAGGAGTGTTGAAGGTCTCGAACATAATCTGCACCAGAGAAAGACTATTTAATGTACAATTACTATAATTACACTATTAGCCTGGAAATTAAAAAAAACATAATGAAGTTAAAGTGCAAAATGCATCTAGGCTAGAAAAACTTCACAGGTACAGGATTCAGGTTCAGCGTATCAGCTGCTTTGATCAGAGATGGTCTTTCACACACACCTGTGTCATCTTCTCCCTGTTGGCTTTGGGGTTGAGAGGAGCCTCGGTCAGCAGCACTGGATGCTCCTCAGGAGCAACACGCAGCTCATTGTAGAAGGTGTGATGCCAGATCTGCACGACAAAGGCAGCTTGCAAGTTAACTACAAGCACGATTAAATCAGAAGGTATTCAGTCTGAACTCTGATTCTTCTCAGGTGACGAAATCAAAGTTGAAAATGGCATCTTTCAGCAGCAAGACAAGAGGAACCCCCCAAAAATAAAACTAAAATTAAAAAAAAAAAAAAATTAAAACCAGTTTAGCTTGTTGTGGTTTCCTGTTGAAACTGGTCAGATTTCATTCAGGGGTTTAAAGAAAACTGTAGTGAAAGATGTCAGTTTTAACAGAGTCCATCACCTTCTCCATGTCGTCCCAGTTCGTGACGATGCCGTGCTCGATGGGGTACTTCAGGGTCAGGATGCCTCTCTTGCTCTGAGCCTCGTCTCCCACGTAGCTGTCCTTCTGTCCCATTCCCACCATCACACCCTGCAGACACAGTTACACACATCAGGCTGATGCACAGGCTTGCAGTCAGATTCCTGAGAGTGATGTTCAGGTGATGTTCCTACCTGGTGCCTAGGGCGACCGACGATGGAGGGAAAGACGGCACGGGGGGCATCGTCTCCGGCAAAACCCGCTTTGCACATACCGGAGCCATTATCAACAACGAGGGCAGAGATGTCGTCCTCCATGTCTGAAAAAAGGCAGTCACTGAACTGACAAATGTTTTCTTCCATGTCTGACACACAGTAAGATTGCGTGTGCTCCTTGAACGCACGAGCCTTGAACTATTAAAGAAAAGTTTGAGCATTTTCCATTTTCCTGTTTCGGGGTTTCTCTTGAAATTAATTTCACCTCAAAATTAAGATTTAAGCTGGTTCAGCTTCAGCCTGCATCACTGATTTGTTTCCCCTCCGGCAACAACATGAACGCTCATGGTGGGTGTGGCTTCTGGCCAAACTGAGTTGTTTTGTCACCTTTTTCCAGTGGAGAACATTTCAACAAGTTCAGACAGAACAAACCCTCCTGCTCTGCAAACCCAGATTCTCATCTGGCTCAGTCCATTATGAACAAGGTCTGTAGTTTCTATGCACTTGTCCAGGTCACACTAAGTCACGCATCTTTTTAAGTTGGCTGAGCAGAAAACTACAGCAGCAGGTCTGAGTGAGATTCAGGAGGTCTGATTTTGTAAGAGTTAAAAACAGGAAGCACAGAGGAGCAGCCCTTCCCTCGGGCCATCACTCATCCACTGAAGATGGATTTTGACAGTTTTTAAACTTGAATAAACCTCATGCAGTGAGAGTCATGAACATTAAAGAAATTTACCACACTTTTCACTTCAAGTTTCAGAAGAAACATGACCTGCACATATTACACAACAGTGAAATGAGGCTGACTTTGGCTTTTTTCTCTTTAACATCACTCAGTTTGTTGTACGTTTTCCTCCAGTTTTACTTAAAGATCTCAGCATCATAATTCAGTTTTCATCGTGCAGGCTGCTGTACAGACGGTTTCCACCGGCCTCTGTGAGCTCAGTCAGATCAAAGTTAGCGGTTTGAGAACCGGTTTGTTCTTTAGCGCCTCTTTAATGAAACCGCAGCTCTGAGTAACATCCGTGTTTCAGCTGCGACAGCTTTAACTTGAAATCTGAGCTCTTTAATTAAACCGAGCTTCAGCCTAATTGTTCCACTTTGACCTCCGAACTACATGAGAAACTGTACTCTGAGTGTTACCTGTGCAGGTGAGTCAGGCGTGTCTGTGGTGAAGTCTCGCGGATGTTTCTCAGGCCCAGCTGTGCGGTTACTGCAGCAACATTAGCGCGAGCGCACCGGTTTTATCCGCGCTCGCGGGACGGCTGGCGTTTCCCATAAAAGGTAACGTTCTGACAGCTCGCGCTCTGATTGGTCCAGGTGACCAGGACCTCTCAGGTGCTCTCAGCTGGCGCGCTGATTGGCTGTAGGAGGCATCCGTCAAAGGGGAGGGGCCAGTACCAGAGACGGAATCCTGATTTCTCCTCCAGCACAAAAATCCTGCAAAGGTTTTAATCTAATATGGAGTCCGCCTGAGAACGAGCACGCTGATTGGCCAGGAGCACCGGAAGTACGCTCTGGGTTAAATGTAGTTTATTCTCTGCATGTTGAATATTCAAGAAAGCCCCAATAAACCAAATACATCACACAAATCACCCAGAAGGTCAAACAGGAGGAAATAATAACACAAAAAAACCTTTATTTATTTATTCAAGTTCAAATGTTTGGTCACATGATTGCAATCAGGAACCACTGACTTGGAAAACTGTGACTGGAGTGAAGCGAGAGTATGAGGGGTGAAAGCAAACATGCCTTCATCATACTCCTCTCTGAGACAGAAACGTGAAAGGAAGCAGTTTAGTAATCGTAGCTGCTCATGAAACAAGAACCTCAGATTCCCAAAATTCCAGGGAACTGTCGAAGAACTCGGTGTGACTTTGTGGCTCTGCAGAGCTGCTATCGACCCAATGATCCACAGGTCTGTGCAGGTACAGATAAACGCTCCACCTGAGGCAAAAATAAGTGTTCACGTCCTGTTCCTGCCTCTGTGAGCCGGACTGAGAGAAACAGGCTGAAACACTCAGACACACTCAGGTCATGGTCTGAATGTATTTTTCCTCTTCTAACACACATTTTGATCTTTTTCTCTCACACAGAAGGTCTTTCCAAACTCAAGGTTATTATTTTAACATTCATGGGAAAAAACAGAGTTTCACAAGCCTGCGAGCTGAATCAGAGCACTGTGGGTGAGAAAAGTGTAGAAGGCCTGAAGTCTAACGTCTTTGTAATCATTCATTCTAAACAGTTAAATTAATCTGACTCTAAACTAACGATCAGTGGCTGTTCTGGGATGTGGGCTGTGCAGCATCTATAAGGCTTATGAGCTGTGAACAAATATTTAGTGAACTGAGCTTCATGAAATCACTGACATTCCCTCAGAGACAGAACACCGTGCAGCACCTGCACAAACATCTGTAATCAGATATTTGAAATCTATATTGGATGATACAAATAAGCTTTTTTCCAGCTCAGTGTTTTCTGCTGCACGCTGGACTCTATCAGATGACTCCAGGACATGCAGATTTTTATCACACAGCAGTTTGTCTCACTCCATGCTGGCTATGAATCACTGCGGCGGCACGTTTCTGTAATCGTGCTTCTCTGATGTTGTTTTGTGCGGGTAAAAGCAGTTCATGCTGAAAGTCCATCCTACCATGGAGCGACCGGCCGGGGTCCCTGCACAAGAATAATTTACTGCAGTAAGAAAATATAACAGCAAATTAAAAACCACAACAATCAGTATTTCTTCTCAAAGCATCATTTGTTATTAACTATGTAAATATATATATAATATATATAATAATATAATATATATAATATATTATATATATTATATAATATATTATATATATTATATAATATATAAATATGTAATATATAAATATTACATATTCATAATGTAAATAAACAATTTTTTTAATCTAAAGAAAACAGATGTGATCCTCTGACTCTGGTATCACAGAGTTTACAGTCATTTTAAGTAAGCATTACATGTGTTTTATTTATATGATCAAACCAGTCAGAGTCAGTTTTACCCCAACAATAAACAACCAGGCAGCTCAGAGATGGACTGTCAGTGTGAGCTGGCTCTGAGGGCGTCCTGCTCCTGCCTGACCCACCTCAGCAGCTCCTCCACCCTCTCTCTAGGGAAGAGACGGAAAAGGGACACAAGAAGCTCATTTCTGTTGTTTGTATCCATGATTCACTCCACAGAGGTCGTAACCACAGGTGAGAGTAAACCTGTGGGGTTGACCTATAAATGAACTGCTTCAGGGTCAGCTCTATCTTCACCACAACACACCTGTACAGCATCCACATCACTGCAGAAGCTGCACCAGTCTGTCTGTCAGGCTCTCCTCCCCTCAATCATGAGGAAGACCTCGAGACACTGGAGAAACTCTTCCACTCGGGGAGCCAGTTGTCCCACAGTGGCTCTCCAGCTCCGGACCTGGACCTTTTCCACCTGAGACCACAGCCTTGACTAAGAGCAGCTGATTATTGGGGTTTTCTGCCTTTGATGCATGTGTAAAGTCATCATGTGAGAGATGATGAGTGGAGAGAGAATTTCACACAGATGCAGATTTCTAAAAGTTTCTGATCTGATGTAAAAGAAAATGAGTTTTGGTTTTGTGTTAGTTTCAGTCTGAATGAGAGGCGGCTGTGAGTTTACAAGAACAAAGTCATGCTCGCTGTCATCTACATCCTCTTCTGCTGCGCTTTCTTTTCCTGTGTAAATCTAATGAAACTGCGCAGTGTGTTTTTTTAAAGTTATCACAGATTGAACACTTGAAAATGTTTGACTGACTTTAGACTAGACTAGAAATAATCATGTTTACATCCTGATACCAAAATAGTTTTGGTTTCTGTAACTAATCTCCCCCGTCACATCATACATCTGTATGGGAGGTTTTTATTTTTATTATTAACTCATTTGTTTAAATTACCTATCTTAAAGTTGGGGGTGTGGCCTCTTTGACTGACAGGTAGAAGGTGACACAGTCCCTGTAGTCCCTGAACCTGACGTCTGGACTTTGCTTCTTCTGTTCGTGACTTTTGGAGAATTTGAATCCAGTTTTATGACAAATGATACGATTTCTGTGCCGTTAGCTGCTGTTAATTGTTAAATGTGCCCCGAGGTGACTGTTGCTGTGATGTGGTGCTGTCTAAATAAAACTGAACTGAAATGCTGTGTATTATAAAAAGTAGTCATACCTTTAATGTAAGTAAACAAAGTATTCACTGTTTTTCTCTCTCAGCCACAGCATGACATTTTTACATGGAAAACAAGCCGATATGTTTCTGTTGTTACCAAATCTAAAGATTTATTTACTCGATTTATGATCTCAGAATAAAATAAAATGTGCAAAACTGAAATCTTTGAAAGTTTGACTTTTTCAGATCATCTCAGTCAGCTGAGAAACAGAAATCCAAACTTCGCTAGGATTGTGTGACATCATGAACATGTTGTATAAATCCCACTAACACAGCTGCTGGGCTCGTTCAGGTTTATCATGCTGAGTCCTTTTCTGTTTGAATGTGTGCACATTCATAGACCCTCACAGTGCAGTGAAGCAGTCTTAGAGCAGCTGATGCAGCTGAGTCAGATCACTGGTTCAAAAATCAAACAAACAAGCATGAATGTGCATCTTTCCTTCACTGAACACAATTATCACACACAGTCATACAGCTTCCAGATGAATTTGTCCTTATTTGCAGCTTCCAGTTTCACAGCAGCACAGTGAGTTAAACTGTGAAGGTGGACCTGTGACTGATCCACAGCAAAACTCACTCTGAGTCAGGTCTTATCTGTGTTCACAGCCTCACATGCTCTCATTATTTTAACTAGACAAACTTTCTGTAGAAGAAAACCTTTGTTCACACTGACAGTTTCCTGGTACAGAGGTGAAATGTCTCTGCAGCTGCATCAACACTGTCAGCTGTTGTTAGTTGGTTGTAAATTCAGATTTCAGATGATTTTTCACAGAAAGGTGAAGTTTTTGTGGTTTCAGTGTTGTCTTCATGCCTCTCATGTTTTAATGTTCAGTCCAGCCTTCATCCTCTTCCTCTCAGTGCTCTGAATCAGTGACATGTCCATTAGAACGACACACATACTGGACCTGTGCTCTCGTGGTGCACACAGGTCAGCATCAAGTCAGTTTATTAATGTTTTTTTTTTTGTTTTTTTTGGGGGGGGGGGTTGTTATTTTTTTACATTTGATTTCAATCTTGATTTTTTTCTGTTTTCCTCGTGTCGTACTTCACAGTTCAGTAAAACTGCTGTTGTGTTGTGTTTATCATTTATCTCTCACTGTGTGAGGAAGCACCCGTCTGTGCTCATATCCCTTTTTTAATGCAGTCAAAACAAAGGCTGAACGTTTCTGCTTCACAGTTGCTGCACATTTGTATGTTTTAGCTTCACAGACGTGTTCCTGTTTCTGTGACGCGCCCTGAACCTGCACAGGCGTGTTTGTGCGTTCAACCGCAAAATAAAACAGTTAAAAGGCTTCATGTATTTATTTATGTATGTGAGAAACTCTCAGACTCTTCCTGTTTTACATTTCAGGATGTGATTTACAGGATTGCTGGGTGATACCTGAGAGTCTGTCCTCCCCCAGGGATACCCCCCCCCCCCCACACACACACACACCCACACACCCCATCTGTCACTCAGTCTGTCCTTGTATGGACTTCACTACAGCTGACACACCTACTGCAGAGAGGAGGGAGAAAGTTTTACAACATGTAGCGTTTCATACTTTCACAGATTTATCTGAACGGTGAAGAAACTTTATTTAAACACATGCAGGACTCACAGCAGAGATTCAGAACCTGAGATTCAAATATTTAAATATTTAGAGACAGAAGATTTCAAAGCTTTATTGAGCACTGAACAGTATTGTACACATCTGTTAACTCTGAGGTTTGCTGCTTCCTTATATGGACGTACCTGACAGCAGAGCAGCTCGACTCTGCTGTCAGGTACGTCACCGTGCAGGAACACAGGACGCTTCACAGAGTTTAAGTTTCACTGAGAAAATAAATGTGAAGCAGAAAGATCATCTGTGGTGAAAATCAAAAACACCAGTTTTTGTTGTTTCACACACAAACTGCCCATAAATATTCACACACATCATTCTGACTGTAGCTAGTTTGTAGATTCAGTCACACTTAAATCAAATGAACACATTCTTTTTATCACCACGGATTTTACACCATAACCAGATCATCCAATGTCAAGAGACTGCAGGAGATTTGGGGAGACTAAAAAGGAAGTGATCCACCTTGCAGTAAAATAAGGGGAAGAGTTTAACTCTTCCTCCCTGTTACTGTTTGGATCGTGTCACCTGGCTGCAGAGCACTGATCTCTCTGCAGGGAGGCGGCGCACCGGTCTGCCTCGGCACGCTGATTTAGATCTCCGGTGTGCATGTCGCCCTGCAGTCAGGCAGAGCCAACATTGTCCACATTCTCCGGCTGGTTCGGGCCTGTTCAGGGAGACGGGGGCGTGTCGGCCCGTCTGTGAAACCAGGCATGCTCCTCCCTCTCAAACTGATTAACATGGAACCACACAGAGACCAAAAAAGGCCTGAAAGCTGCAGCAGAAACTTCCTGGACTGGTTGGGTAGCATCTCAGTGTCCCTGAGAGTCATGCGTGTTCTTCATGAAGCCAAACTGCTTTTCATGAAACTCGGCATGCAGAGACTTGAAGATCTTTCCACACAGTGTCTGTTTCTCTGTGAGAGACGCAGCTCCGTCCTGTGCATCAGAGAATTAGCCATGAGGACATGAAGACATGCTGACTGACAGGAATTATTACTTCAAGGCTCTGCAGGCTGATTGCAGTTAAGTCTTAAGTATTGACAAGAGTGCATCTAAAAACATTGTTAGTTAAAATTCATTAAATGATTAATTAATATTTTAATGTCATGAGTGAATAACGGTGGGAGTTCTGTAAGTAGAACGGGTCATCAGCAGATGGAGCATCATTTTTTGGTTTTCTCCTTAAAATGTCATGATCCTGGGCCGTGTTGGCCCAGCATTCTTAGTTTTCGTGTATTTTTGTATTTTGTTCTTTATTTAGGCCATGGTTCCTGGGTTGCTCTGTTAAGTTGTTCCTTATTTGATTTCCCCTTGTGACTTTTACCCCCTGTGTGCCCCTCTGTGTATCTGTGAGCCCTCGTCTCCCCTCGTGTTTTATTCCATGTTTCCCCAGCCCGCTATGCCTGTGCTCTCTCTCTCTCTCTCTCCTCCTGTGTGCACATCTGTACTTCCTGTTTTACTTTGACAGTCTCCCCTCAGTGTTGTGTTTACTCCTGTCGTGTCTCGTTATGATTATCTGTGTCACCTGTGTTCCCCGTGCGCTCCCACTTCCGTCGTTAACCCTCTGTGTATTTATGTCCACGTCTCCCTCAGTTCAGTGTCGTGTCGTCAACGTCTCCTCCCCGAACCTGTGTGCCTTCCTGTGTTTCCTCGGTCCTCAGTTAGCATCCCCAGTTTAGTTCTGTTTCTTTGTGAAGCCTGCAATAAAGCAGTGATTTTGAGTTCAGCTTTTTGTCTCTGTGAGTTTGCTTTTGGGTCCTCATCTGCCTTCACACAGCTAGTTCATGACATAAAAGCCTTTATTTCTCTGTCATGTCTGATTTCTAAGTCCTTTGGCGTACTCGGTACTCTTTTTCTCTTCTTTCATGAGGTTTCGTCTAACAGTTTGTACTTTTTGCTGTTCCTTCAGAGCTTTGAGCTCCTCGTCATGTTTTTCCATCAGAGCTTCAAAGCGTTTCCTATATTTTTCTTAAAATTCTTTAAATTCTTCAGTTTTTTTCCTGCCTTTTTTTTAACCTCCTCTTCATATTTCTGTCTCATCACTTTTCTTCTTTTTTCTTCTCTTCTCATTTGTCTCTTTCCTTTTCATATTCTTCTTGAATCTTACTAAGTTTTTCTTCATCTTCCTGTTGTCATTTTCTCCCACCTTTCTTTTTGTCTCTTCTCTCAGGCTTCTTGTCCTTTTTTTATATTTTCTGGTCTGTTCCAGTTTTCAGGGATTTTTTTTTCTCCTGAATCTGACTTGATTTTTTTCTCCAGAGCTTCTCGTTCTCGTTCCTACTGCTCTTGTTGATGTTGTTCCTGGTCTTTTGTTTTCCCGTCTCCATCTTCTCTGAGTTTTTGCTTTTTCTTTCTCTGCTCTCACTCTTTTTCATTATTTCCTCCATTTCTTTGAGTTGTTTCGTTCTTTGTTTTCTCTCCTGTTCAATTTTCTCTCTTTTTTGATTCTCTTTTCATTGCTTCCATTTCTTCTTTGTACTTCCTTTAAAGTTCTTCCTTCCTTCATTTCCTCTTCCCTTTCCTTCAGGATCTTCTATTCTTTCAATCTAATTTTATTTATAGAACACTTTAAAACAGCCACAACCGGTTTCTGCTTCACCCCGCTGCAACAGTTCGGCCCAAACAGATTCCTCGACTCTGCGTTGTGTTGTGTTTTTAAGAAGACAAGGAGTCTCTGATCCATCGTTGCCACTTTATTTTCTGAATGGAAACAACGGTGTTGTAATAGTCCAAAGGGCTCGCCACACACCACTAGTGATGTGTCGGTCGCGAATGAAACGGCTCTTAGAGCCAACTCTTTGAAGTGTTTTCTTTCTCTCACCCTCTCTCTCACACTTTTTTTCCCACTTCACGCGAGCCTTGTGCTTTGCGCTGGGCAGAGGGGGGAGGGGCGGTAGTTACACTCAGTAGCACAGGAACAGAGCGGGAGGGAGAGAGAGAGAAAGAGAGCCAGGGACAACAACGTCACATTAGAAAGGTATAGTAATCATCCACAACTATTTTCAGTTGCAGATGATAAAGGATTCAGAAAGTTTATTCATGCAGGCCCATATGACAGAGAATATGCATCTTCTTTTTCATATCTTAATTTATATTTAATTGTGTTGTGGTTTGCAGTGTTTTGTGTTCTTTCACTTTAAATTTGTTTAAAAGAAAAAAGCTGAAAATTTAAATAGTTAAAAGTTGAAATGTGAATAGTTGGTTTTTGTATTATATGATTTATTTCTTACATTTTATGTGGAGTGAATAAATAAAAGTATATTTACGGTGGCTTTCAATTGTGTAATTTAAGTGATCTAGTAGCTCTGTTTTGGAAATTCAGTTAATGCTAGAAATGTGTTTTGGAGTTTGTACGTGCTTTGTCTGTAGGGGCCACTGCATATATTTATATATAAACATATATAAATAAAACCATGTTGTCGTTTTTTTACATTAGTAATTCCTTTTGTGCATAATTTTATATTGTTGTTAATAATAAATTAATTAAAGCAACAAAACAACCTGAAAAGCCGGTTAGGAGCCGAAAGAGCCGGCTCTCTAAAAAGAGCCGGAAATCCCATCACTACACCACTCTGCACAGCACACTATGGCAGAACATCCCGTTAGCATTCCGATGTAGCTTACAGTTTTACACCATAATAAACAAATGAAAAGTACATAAAACTACATAAGTACATAAGTTTTATGTGTCTGTACTACTCAGCTACATTGTGTGTGGAACAATACAACTCACCTGTCGTATGGCTACGGCAGACTGGCAGCGATTACTGCAGCCAGCCTCACCTAACCGGCCACACCGACGGGGGGGCGCTGTTTCTCCATTGGACTAACATTTGAGGCAAGTTGAATAATACGACATAAACGCTGTTACACCAGCACAGGACCAAAGTGCTGTACAGTAAATAAGCTAGGAACAATACATAAAACGAAACAGCAAAAAATATAAACTAAATAAAACAGCTAATATATAAATGTTACAACAGCCATATATTAAAATAATACAAAACAAGATAAAATCAACTAAAAACAAAAAATAATAAAAGAGGTGTTACCTACAGTTGGACCTTTTGTGCTTTTTTTTATTTTATATTCCAACTGTAGGTAACACCTCTTTTAAGAGTCGAGGAGGGACAGCATCATTTGGAGACCCTGCAGGCTTAAAACAGCCAACAGTCTCCTTTAAAGAGGACAGAGTCCCAGGCTCAAACCTGTCAAAGACAGCAGAGCAGGAAGCAGAGACTGAGAGGTCACGAGCACAAGGAGACATGTGAGCCCAGGTGGAGGAGACCCTCTCAGTAAAAAGGGGAAAAAAATTCCACAGGCTCCAGATGAGGGCTCGATACAGTCAGTATATGGTGCACTAAGAACAGAGTTAATGGTTTTAAATAAAACACGCGGGTTGTGGCAGTTTGACAGAATAATGTCAGATAAGTGTTTTCTGTTGGCATCTTTTACAGTCTTTTGATACTGACGCCGACAGTCCTTCAGCATGTGGAATGACACTTGTAGTTTGTCCTTTTTCCACTTGCGCTCAGCTGGACAGCACTCATGTCTGACAGCTCGGGTCGTGTCATTCAGCCAGGAAAACATCTTACTGTAGAAGCAGCTGCGTCCATTCTTCTTTACCATGTTATCTGCCTTTGTCAGCAGCTCTGTGACTTGTGTGCGATCTGTCTGACTGTTGCTGTTGAAGACCTGATGTCTCCCTACAGAGTTGTGTAGCAGTTTCTTCACAAAGTCATCAGTCTTCTATGTAACTTTCAATTATTTCCCTTTCTAAATCATCTCCTCTGGTGAGAAAATGAAAATGAAATCTTCAGATTTTTTGCCAAAGTATTTCTTCATCAGCTCCACAGAGTTCTTTTCCTCCTGTGTAAATCTGCAGCACCAGTGAGATCACATGAGCTCCAGGAGACAACATGATGCATCTAACGAGTTCTTGAACATTTTGTTGGACAGTCTGTGTCAAACAGGGCGCGGGTGTCGACCACAACAACAGGACGTCCATCGACCTCTCCTTCTGCTTTCTCACAGAGCTTTGTGTCACGGCCCGGTGGATCAGCAGGTAGCTGATCAGTAGTGTTATTGTTTCTCTCTTGCTCTCTCGTCGGGGTTCACACTCTCATCCCACATGCTAGTGTGTATATTCTGTGCATAGATTCCCTGGACCAGTCCCTGTGTTTCCCAAGAGGATTCTTGTCGTGAACGGTCGGAGAGCGGCTAGCAGCAAGCAGAGTGTGACCGAAGAGGAGTGAGAGTGTTTTTCCCCTGTCTACCCCCCGATTTCTCGGAGCCCTTACCTCTGTCATTGTTGCATTTAGCACTATTTCCTGCACTGTTTGTGCATACACCTGGTGAAGTGTTTAATAGATTCCACTGTGTTCATCTCAAGCATCGGAGTCCTGTGTGTGAGTCCTCTGTGATCTGTGACACTTTATTGTCTTCGAGCTGCCTTTAGATTTAAAATGTTTGTTGTTTTTTACACAGAATCGTGTTTCCAATTGCACTCTGGTCATTTCCCATTCAGCCAATCAGCACCAGCCTGAGAGGCTCTCTGCTCTGATTCTATCACTACCTTGTCACTCTTCATTTTTACATCTTGGTGTGTTATGGTAGGTTTAGTAAAAGTTTCTGGCACAGCTCTGGTGAACGTGTTCTTTGTGAAATATGGGTCCCTAAACTATAACATTTCCCCACAGTATCAAACATCTCTGGGATCTGCTGTTTGTCCTTGATATTGAGAACAACAGATCTTCCTCCACAGCTCTCACAGAGCTTCTGCATGTCCTTCTCTTCCTTAACAAAGTTAAGAACAGTTGGATCTGTAGGATCTGAGTCCACAGTGAACAGAATCATGGTGAAGTCATTGACCCGAGAGCTGAACGTGTCCTGGATGAAGAAAGAAGAAAAACATTAACTCACTGAAATCCACCAATTTTAATGACAAGAAAAAGTCTGACAGCCACTCCTACGGGGTTAGTCATATTAGAAGATCTGACTCTTAAGGTGGGATGAACAGAGTTTTCTCTGAATAAGTCTATAAGAACAGTGTTGGAAGTGAAAACGTATGTTGTTAAAACAATACTTCATATGTTTTTGTGATCTGAGCTTGCAGACACTACAGAACATTACTTTTCAGATTGGAAATAGTAGACCATCTTACTGGAACCGGCAGTAGTCACACCTTTAATCTGAACTTATAGTTTATTTTCTTTGTACCTTTTCTACTACAGTTGAGCTGTCAGTGTTTTTTGGAGATGTGTCAGAATCTACCGCAGGTTCTTTCAGTTTTTTTGTTGAAGTTTATAATATAACACAATAGGATAATCAGACTTTAACAATACAAGTTCAGCTGTATCTGTCCCTTAACACTCAGAGAATATATTTCTTTATTTATTTATTTTTGGTTGAATCTACTCACCTGAAATAGTAAGCATGTCTTTGTACCTCCATACGCAGAGAGGACGGTACTCCTGAGATCACAATCACACAGTTGATCATAGAGAAGGAAGGAAGCGTGTCAGGACAAAACATGGAACCTGATTGGATAGCATAACTGTGTGTACCCAGAGCCCTGCCCGCCTCAAAAAACTCCAGAGAAAAAGCAGGCTCAGACCTTTAGTTAGTGAGTGATTAAATTGGGTTAAATTAAACTGCTGACTGAGAAACAAAAGTAGTCATGTTAAACCAATCATATGACCAATTTAAAATGACACAGCAACCCTGACTCTCCATTTTTTGTTGAAAGTGGGGACTTCAAAGTATATACCAGTTTTTAAATTGTGTTCAAAATATATGCAATGGGTTTTTTTCCTGAATACCATCATCACATTGCTAAGGACAGCGATAACAAGCACTCTCTGGTTGTGACCAAAAAGAAAAGAAAAAACAGCCCTTTCCTGTTGCTGGCAAAATGTACCATGACAACCAATCAAAAAATGATATGGCAACATGACATTTGGTTGTTTAGGAAGAGGGGGAAGTTTTAGGAGTGATGGCAGTGAGTGAGAGAGACCAAATTTTGAGATGTGAGAAATTTGTGACGTTTAGTATGTTTGGAGTGTGTAGTGGATAGTTTTGTTGTGTGTGTCAGAACAGTGAGGTGACTGCTGAATGTCAGCCATTTATGTCCACTGTGAGCGGCCATCTTTGAACAGAGGCGGTGGTTTACGACACCAACTGTCTGCCATCTATAATCCAGTTTTGAGATCCTTCCCAGACGCCTTAACGCCCACTCACATCCTCGGCCATCTGACCTCAGGAAATCACATGATAGGGTGGGGCCAGGTTTCACAATGAGCTCACCCGAAACCCTGGCTGATTGGGACCCACGCCCACTTTCACACCTTGGCTCATGTGATTAGGTAGAGGATCATCAGGGGGTCCTTTGTCCCTCTTCGGTGGGACACTCCCACAGAGCTTAAATCTGGGACTCTCCACCATTTGACCCTAGAACTGAAGAAGCTTCTCGGATGAGGTGAAACGTCTTCAAGCAACTTAAAGAAGTCCAGACGCTTTTCTTTCCAAGTGTCACGGCGGTGGAACGGACTCAGGCGCAGACTGAGAAAGCACGGTTCAAACAGTTCTTTATTAATCACACTGGTGCGCTATATACACGTGAAGGGGGGGAAACACCAGGGTCCTGGGGGTCAACAGGTTGGGGAAAACACACGTCTTCGTACTCACTCCGCTCCTCGTCCAAACAATCTCCACACAAGCAGCTCACTTTCAGTCAAGGGGTCACAAAGAGGGCAGATCCAGAGAAACCTATTTACAGAGACGAGGATTAATCCAAGGCAAGCACGGGAACAACAGAATCGCTATAGAGCCGGGCAATACTAACGAGAGTTACTCAATATTCCAGCGACAAGTAGCTCAGAGCCCCTGCCTTAAGAAGAGCCAGAGATCAAATTGCAAATCACCGGTGATCAGCTGCAGGCGCGTAGGCCAAGGGCGGGAGTCCAATCTGAGCTCCGCCCAGGCAGACAGACAAGAGAGAGAGAGCAAAAAAACAAGCATTTGTGGCCACACTGGGATGGCGTTCCATAGTAGGCCCAGGGAGGCACCATGACACCAAGCTCCCATGCACAAGGCGACCGCGAAAACGGCAGACAAATAAACGTCACCACATCGATGCTGTTCACAAGACGGAAAGAAATATGGAGCCCCAGAAGTGACAAAATGAATGAATTATTTATTTATTTTAAATTTTATTTAATTAATTACACATTAATTCAATCTATATTTAATTAATTAATAATTGACACAATTACTTATTTATTTCACATTTTAATCAATTGACATGTTTAATTAATGATTTAATGGTGTCTTTATTGAATTCATTCTTCGAGCCTGCGGCTGTAATTAAGTGTTAGACTTCATGGTTTGTATAAAAAAAAGGAAAAAAAAGAAAGAAAAAAAAGAAGAAGTTTTCATATAATTAGTTTAAATCCGCTTCATGAATGTAAAGGAACAAAACATATTTTGTAATATAGTTCGAAAAACAGAAGAAATAAAAAAAAAGCGTCACAGTTTCCTAATCATTAATGATAACCTCATCTACATGAATAAAATGAGCCAACTTAACTATTTATAAATCATCATCAGTGTTTTAGTCTCCTCGTGTCAGTGTGTGTGTTTCCAGTTACAGAGGTCGTTACAGGATCGCGCAGGTTTTAGGAAAATCTTCAGCTGCTGGTTGTAAAGGAACAGCTCCGCTGTATTTCTTTATGAATTCACTGAATTCTTCAGCTTTCCTTCTCGCTTCCTCTTCATATTTCCTCTTAATGTCTTCCATCTCTCTCTTGTACTTTACCTCTAATTCTTTTTTCTCTTTTCTGTATAGTTTTTTCCTCATTTTATATTTTCTCCTCTCCTGTTTATACTCTTCTTGAAGCTTTTTATGTCTCCTTTCCTCCTCTTGACGTCTCTGTTCATTTTCTTCCTGTCGTTTTTCCCACCACTCTTTTCTTTCCTTCTCCCAGGATTCACGTTTTTCTTCCATCTCTTTTCTAATCTGTTTCAGTTTCTGATCAGCTGCTGGCCTGTTCGTCGATGACCTGATTCGTTCCTCTAAAGCTTCCCGTTCTTGTTCCCATTTCTTTTGTTGATGTTTTTCCTCCTCTTTCTTTTTCCTCTCCTCTTCTTCTCTCATTTCATTTTCTTTCTTTCTCTGTGGATCATCTTTTTTAATCTTCCCCTTCTTGTCACGAAGTTGTTTTTCTGTCAGTTCTGTGTCATTTACAGTTTCTGTCTTTATTTCTTCTTCATGTTTTCTTTCAAGCTCCTGCATTTCTCTCTTCATCGCTTCTTCGTTCTCTTTCAGGATCGTCTCCTGTTGTTTCTGTATCGCTGCTTCAGCCTCCTGCAGCATCTCATTGGTGAAGCAGCTGCCTCCATTTTCTTTCACCATGGTGTCAATCTTTGTTATCAGCTCACTGATTTGTGTTTGGCTTTCTTTATCATAGTTATTGAACACATGGTATCTTCCTCCACAGTCTGAGATCAGCTTCTTAAAATAATCATCACATCCCTTTTCAATGTACTCTTCAATGGACTGCTCTTCATGTTCCAGTGTATCTCCTCCTGTGAAGAGAAAGATGGTGAACTTCTCAGAATCTTTTCCAAAGAATTTCTTGATCAGTTCGAGTGTCTCCTTCTCTTCTGGTGTGAAGAGAAGGATCCATGTAGATGCTAAAAATGACAGCCTCAACATCGCATTTAATCTGTTATTAGACTCAATTGGCTTCTCTCAAAATGTAAAAGAACCCACCCACCACTTTAATCACACTCTAGATCTTGTTTTAACATATGGCATAGAAACTGAACATTTAACAGTGTTTCCTGAAAACCCTCTGCTGTCTGATCATTTCCTGATAACATTTACATTTACAATAATTGATTACACAGCAGTGGAGAGTAGACTTTATCACAGTAGATGTCTTTCTGAAAGTGCTGTAACTAAGTTTAAGAATATAATCCACCCACTGTTATCATCTTCAATGCCCTGTACCAACATAGAGCAGAGCAGCTATCTGAACGCTACTCCAACAGAGGTCGATTATCTTGTTAATAATTTTACCTCCTCACTACGTACGACTCTGGATACTGTAGCTCCTGTGAAAACTAAGGCCTCAAATCCGAAGTACCTGACTCCGTGGTATAATTCTCAAACACGTAGCCTAAAGCAGATAACTCGTAAGCTGGAGAGGAAATGGCGTGTCACAAATTTAGAGGATCATCATTTAGCCTGGAGAAATAGTTTGCTGCTTTATAAGAAAGCCCTCCGCAAAGCCAGAACATCTTACTATTCGTCACTGATTGAAGAAAATAAGAACAACCCCAGGTTTCTCTTCAGCACTGTAGCCAGGCTGACAAAAAGTCAGAGCTCTACTGAGCCAACAATCCCTTTAACATTAACTAGTAATGACTTCATGAACTTCTTCACAAATAAAATTTTTATCATTAGAGAAAAAATTACCAATAATCATCCCACAGATGTAATATTATCTACAGCTACTTTTAGTACCATCAATGTTAAGTTAGACTCTTTTTCTCCAATTGATCTTTCTGAGTTAACTTCAATAATTAATTCCTCCAAACCATCAACGTGTCTTTTAGACCCCATTCCTACAAAACTGCTCAAAGAAGTCCTGCCATTAATTAATTCTTCGATCTTAAATATGATCAACCTATCTCTAATAATCGGCTATGTACCACAGGCCTTCAAGCTGGCTGTAGTTAAACCTTTACTTAAAAAGCATCTCTAGACCCAGCTGTCTTAGCTAATTATAGGCCAATCTCCAACCTTCCTTTCATATCAAACATCCTTGAAAGAGTAGTTGTCAAACAGCTAACAGATCATCTGCAGAGGAATGGCTTATTTGAAGCGTTTCAGTCAGGTTTCAGAGCTCATCACAGCACAGAAACAGCTTTAGTGAAGGTTACAAATGATCTTCTTATGGCCTCTGACAGTGGACTCATCTCTGTGCTTGTCCTGCTAGACCTTAGTGCTGCGTTTGATACTGTTGACCATAATATCCTATTAGAGCGATTAGAACATGCTGTAGGTATTACAGGTACTGCACTGCAGTGGTTTGTATCATATCTATCTAATAGACTCCAATTTGTACATGTAAATGGAGAGTCCTCTTCACCCACTAAGGTCAATTATGGTGTTCCACAGGGTTCAGTGCTAGGACCAATTCTGTTTACATTATACATGCTTCCCTTAGGCAGCATCATTAGAAGACATAGCATAAATTTTCACTGCTATGCAGATGACACGCAGCTCTATCTATCCATGAAGCCAGGTAACACACACCAATTAGTTAAACTGCAGGAATGTCTTAAAGACATAAAGACCTGGATGGCCGCTAACTTTCTGCTTCTTAATTCAGATCAAACTGAGGTTATTGTACTCGGCCCTGAAAATCTTAGAAATATGGTATCTAAGCAGATTCTTACTCTGGATGGCATTACCTCGGCCTCCAGTAACACTGTGAGGAACCTTGGAGTCATTTTTGACCAGGACATGTCCTTCAATGCACATATTAAACAAATATGTAAGACTGCTTTCTTCCATTTGCGCAACATCTCTAAAATTAGAAATATCCTGTCTCAGAGTGATGCTGAAAAACTAGTTCATGCATTTATTACTTCCAGGCTGGACTACTGTAATTCACTATTATCAGGAAGTCCTAAAAACTCGCTGAAAAGCCTTCAGCTAATCCAAAATGCTGCAGCAAGAGTACTGACAGGGACTAGAAAGAGAGAGCAGATTTCTCCTGTTTTGGCTTCCCTTCATTGGCTTCCTGTTAAATCCAGAATTGAATTCAAAATCCTGCTCCTCACATACAAGGTCTTAAATAATCAGGCCCCATCTTATCTTAATGACCTTGTAGTACCATATCACCCTATTAGAGCACTTCGCTCTTGCACTGCAGGCCTACTTGTTGTTCCTAGAGTATTTAAAAGTAGAATGGGAGGCAGAGCCTTCAGTTTTCAGGCCCCTCTTCTGTGGAACCAACTTCCAGTTTGGATTCGGGAGACAGACACTATCTCTACTTTCAAGATTAGGCTTCAAACTTTCCTTTTTGCTAAAGCATATAGTTAGGGCTGGACCAGGTGACCCTGAATCCTCCCTTAGTTATGCTGCAATAGACGTAGGCTGCCGGGGATTCCCATGATGCATTGAGTTTTTCCCTTCCAGTCACCTTTCTCACACACTATGTGCTAATAGACCTCTCTGCATCGAATCATATCTGTTATTAATCTCTGTCTCTCTTCCACAGCATGTCTTTCATCCTGTTTTCCTTCTTTCACCCCAACCGGTCGCAGCAGATGGCCCCGCCCCTCCCTGAGCCTGGTTCTGCCGGAGGTTTCTTCCTGTTAAAAGGGAGTTTTTCCTTCCCACTGTCGCCAAAGTGCTTGCTCATAGGGGGTCATATGATTGTTGGGTTTTTCTCTGTATTTATTATTGTGCTATCTACTGTACAATATAAAGCGCCTTGAGGCGACTTTTGTTGTGATTTGGCGCTATATAAATAAAATTGAATTGAATTGAATTGAAATCTGCCAATCTGCATCACCAACAGGAAGACATGTGGTCCTGGAGCCAGGAGGCTGATGCATTTCACCAACTCCTTATGAACTTCATCATGAGACAAAGTTGAGTCAAACAGTCCAGGAGTGTCGACCACAGCAACAGGACGACCGTCCACTTCAGCATATGCTTTCTGACAACGTTTGGTGAGTGACATCTGGATTGCTTTGGCTTCAAAGGCCTTTCTGCCCAGAATGACATTTCCTGTAGAGCTCTTTCCACTGCCCGTCTTCCCAATCAGCACAATCCTGAGGGGGTCTCTGCTCTGTTTATCCTCATCTACAAAATAAGAACAGCTGGATTTAAATGCTAGTTTTAAAGAAGAAAGAAAAAAGAGAACATTATAATATGAGTGAATCATTATATATGGCATAAACAGATATTTAGTCTAAGTGTACTTACAGGATTTAAGTTCAGCTTTTAGTGCTTTAGTCATCTTCCGCTCAGTTATAATTTGAGCTATTGTGGCATGTCCAAAAGTTTCTTTTGTATAGCAGCTTGGTTTATCTTTACGCAGTCTCATCCTTTCTGCAGTCTCCAACAGTTCTGGGATCTTGTCTTTGTCCGTCATGTTGAGAACAAAATACAGTCCCCCAAAGTTCTCACAGAGCTCCTGGATGTCCTTGTTTTCTTTTAGAAAGCTAAGAACAGCTGGATCAGTAAAATCTGACAGGACAGTGAACAGAATCATGGTGAAGTCATTGACTCGAGAGCTGAATGTGTTCTGGAAGGTCTTCAACTCTTCTTTGTCTTCATCAGTGAGGTGACCTGCAGGTAGGACCAGGATGAAGGCATGGACACCCTCGGGATCACAGAGGGAGATACACCTGAGTGATTCCTCCATCACTGCCTCCTGAGGTTCTCCATACAAGGCAGGCAGCTCCACCAGGGAAACCCAACGTCCACACACCTCTCCCTGATGTTTAACACACTCTGATGAGTTGGAGACTGAATGAAGCTCAGTCTGACCTAAAATGGCCTTGGCTGCTGACGTCTTCCCTGCTCCTCTCCTCCCACACAGAACCAGGTTTAAAGATGGTTCTCGTTTTTGCCGGGGAGGTTCACAGGATTCATTTCTCATCTTTTGAATCTTCTTCATTAATGATCTACAGTTACCTTCGTACATGTTGTAGCGTGTTCCTCCACATTCTCTAAGGAGTTCATTTACAGATTCACTATTTTCATCCCTGTTGGTTATGACGGCAATAAAGTCTTTAAAGGAATCTTCTCCAAACAAACTCAAGATGAACTTCAGAGTTTTCCTGTTCTCCTCAGTGAAATCAGAAGGTTTCACTAACAGCAGCAGAACGTTTGGTCCAGGAGGACAGAGACTCACACAGCTCTTCACTTCTCGTCTTATTTTCTCCTCAGACAGACCGAACATGTCGGGAGTTTTCACCACTCTTAATGATTTTCCTCTCCACTCTCCACAGGAGGCCACACATTGCATTTTTAGGGATTGTTTTTGGTATTGAAAACTTTCACAACCAGTAATGATGTTACCAAGTTTGGTCTTCTTGTGCTCACTTTTCCCCAACAACACAATCCTGAACACAGACACTGTGACAGAACAGAGAGAAAGAAAAGTAAAACACATGCATGAGAGGCTGACGTCATCTGTGTTTTCATACTTTGGTTAAAATGTGATTATTTAATTTAATTTGTGATATAAATTGTGTTCATATACAGCTGAATATAAAAATTGTATTTCCTCAATCTGGAAAAGTGGATATGGACGATGGTGTGGTGGATTTCTCAGAGAAAGTGGTGGCACAACATTTTTAAATTGAAAAGATTTAAATGTCTCCTAACAGCTGTTCCCCAGCAGAACAACCTTCAACTCAGGCTTAGAAACACAGCTAAACACATACTAAATTATATTCAGGCATTTTAGTTTCTTATAGTGTATCAACTAAATAGCACAACCTCCAGAATAACAGTTTGACTCACACTCTGGTGGAATGAAATCAATATCTGAGATGATAAAGACGGAGAAATGTAAACAGCATTAACTGACATATTTACATGTAATGTGAACATTGCTGGTCTTTAGGCACAGCTTGCTACTTTTCTTGATTTCTTCGTGCAATTATGAAAACAGAACAAAAACCCTTCATAGACAATGACACAGAATTAGGTATGCAGGGCAATTAAGCTATTGGATAATATTCATCAAACATGCAGTACACACTATCCAGTTCATATCAAGTTATGGTTTTTACTTTGTCGTTGGATATGAAGTCACAGAAACTGTTCTGTTGCTCCATCTCATCACAGTTTAGCCTTCTTCAAATCTCCTCACAGGCAACATCATCTGTTCAGTTCACATTGTCAATGTTGGAGTTTAAGATTCTTCCCAAAACCTGAGAATCTGTCTGATACAAGCCTTTAAACAAGCCATCAGTACTCCCATTACAGACTTATTCAGCTACAGTAGGACTCCTCTGTCCCCAAAGACACAGAGTTTCAGTGAGCTGGGTAAATCACAACCTCTACATATCCATCCATCCATAATAAATAAAAGAAAAAATAAACACAATTAAATTAAATAATAAAATGATAAAATTAAAAAAATAAAATAATATATAAAATAGAAAAAATAGAAATACAGAAAGTGATGCATCTTCCATTCTTCTCTACAAGTGTAGTTATTTCAAAAAATAAAAAATAAAATTGTAAAAATTACATATTTAGCAAAAATGTATAGGCCACACAAATATTCTCCATGCTAATTACATCAACAGTGCGAAGAGACAGCATTTGATTCAGAGTAATAGAATTTGCTCACCAGATGCTGCGGTTGCCATAGCGTCACTCAGCTGGAACCATCAGCGACACTACAGGCAGAACATAAAGAAGTCTCGTTTCCTTGAAATACCTCAAAGCTGCTCACTACTTGAAATTACTTCCACTTATTGCTTGAAATTACAGGCACAAGCACACATTTAGGTCACATAATATGTTATAATATCTATAGGCATTTATTTATAAATTGCACATACGCATGTATATGAATCTCATTTAGACTGTGGTTGTCCTGGCTAACAACGTCTAATCAGGTTTGCATGATGTCTTTAAATAACTGCAGATTTTTTTTTAATATCAAAAACTTGGAAAAATAAAATAAAATTCAATGTTATTCCTGATCTGTCCACTGGGTGTCTCACTATCCTATTTAGAGTATCAAGCTCATTGAAGCTACAGAAACACATGCTGGTGTGAAGGTCAAATGTATGGTGATGTTCATGGAAACCTTTTAAAAATATCTTCATAAAAAAGTGATTTATCTCAGAAATAAATGGGACAGCTGTGTGTTTGCTGTGTTCACAGAACGTTTCAGTGCTCAAATAATATAATATTAAGCAGCATTATGAGACTAATCATACAAGAACAACTGAGAACAGAGAAGATAAACGAGCTGTTGGTAGGTTTGTGGAAACAACAATCACTCTTTACTCATAGATGAGAGATTGGTGAAGCAGCAGTGAAAGCTGAAGACATGTTTGCTGAAGGTTGTAGAACTTGGGTGCTCCCACAAACCACAGGCTTTTGCAAATATCAGCCTGACATGAAACTTTGTGGCAGATGTGATTTTGGATCTTGCTGGAGATTTGGATCAATTACGCACAAAGTCATTTGTTGCATTTTCATGAGATTGATGAGCGCACAGATATTACAGATGATGTTCAAGTTGCCATATTAATTTGTGGTGTTGACGAGACACTGACCGTCACAGAGGAATTCATCAATTTGGTGCCGATGACATTTTTAACTCTCTTAACTGGAGAAGGTCGGGGTGGACTGGGCCCATGCTGTCAGCCTGGCTACTGATGGAGCACCTGCAACAGCTGGACCAAAGACAGGCTGTAAATGGAGGGACACCTTTTTGGATACTGCAAGTCCTTAAAATGGATCATGTAATGAGAGTCATTGTCCCAACTGCTAATATCGTCCACACCTGAGTTCTGAATCACTGTCAGTTTCACAGCCTTCTTCATTACAAAGGCATCATGTGTGGTCTGCTGTACCAAGCTAAAGTCACATGGTTAAGCCGCCCTGCTGTGTTTCACTGACCTACGAGAGGACACAAGACAGTTCATCGAACAAAAGTGATAACCACTGAATTACAGGAAGCAGAATGGCTGCAGGATCCTGTTTTTATGGGACCAACAAAATTTTGCAAGGCAGCAACAAAGTTGTTAGGTGGTATTAAAACAGCACACGTGCTTTCCAGTTGAAACCAAGTTTGTGGCAGACGCAGCTGTCAAGTGATGACTCTGCTCATTTAACCTGTCTAAGTAATGAATGCACCTCTGAAACTGATGTTAATGAGGCATGATTGGTGTGGCGGTTTCAGCAACACTTTCAGGTGTTTGATGAACTCAAAACAGAATCAAAGTTTTTCATTCACCATTCACAGTCAGTGCTTCTGATCTGACCACAGCGTCTAGCTTGAGGTAATTAATTTGCAGTGTGATTCAGATTTGAAGGATAAACATCTGTTGGTTTGGACACATTTTTTGAGTATCTCTTACCATGCTACCACAAACTGACAGGCCGTGTTGCAAATGTTTTTTACATTTTTTAACTAATTTCCTTTGTGAACGAGCAAAACAAAAATGAACTCCAGGCTCACACAGAAACACCTAAACGACATTCTGAAACTGCACAGGATTTGACTCCTAATACTAATAAAAAATGGTGCCAGGAGTACATTAGTGTGTACAAGAGTACGTATCCTACAGGAGTTTAAATTATTTTGACAAGTTATTAAGTTCATAAAGAAATAAACTTTTTCATTTTAAAAGTACTGTAAACTGTGAACATTTTGTAGAACTGTAGATCTACTGAGATCTATAAAGTGTGTGTAATGGCAGTAGAGTGAGTTGCATATTTTTCTAAACATATGCGGTTTGATATCTGGTTTGCAAAAGCGTAGTTAAATTTCTTTACACTAACACAAAAGTAAAATCTGGAGACACTGGATTTCCCATGTCCTTATGGTTTCAGTATTCTGGGCCCCTTGATCTCAAATTAGGTTCTATGTGGCTCAAAGTTAAAATGAGTTTGACTTTACTAAAAAATGATCTTGTAATATATTAGAAAATTTATTTTCTCCTGTAATTAGAGCATTTTATTTCCCTGATATTAAGGCAAGGCAAGGCAAGTTTATTTATATAGCACAATTCAACAACAAGGTGATTCAAAGTGCTTTACAGAGACATTAAAAACAAAAACAAATAAAAAGCATGATTTAAAATTGATTAAGACAAACAAACAAACAAACAAACAAAAACAGTATTTAAAATCAAAAATCAAAACAGTAGATAAAATCAGTAGTTAAAATGTAAGTTTTGAGATTTAAGCTTAAAAGTGTGGATTTGGTGCTTTATTCAAATGCAGCTGAGAACAGGTGAGTCTTCAACCTGGATTTAAATAAACTGAGTGTTTCAGCTGATCTGAGGCTTTCTGGGAGTTTGTTCCAGATATAAGGAGCATAAAAGCTGAATGCAGCTTCTCCGTGTCTGGTTCTGACTCTGGGAACTGATAAAAAACCGGATCCAGATGACCTGAGGGATCTGGAAGGTTCATACTGGGTCAGGAGGTCACTGATGTATTTTGGTCCTAAACCATTCAGAGCTTTATAGACCAGCATCAGAACTTTAAAGTCTATCCTCTGATGGACAGGCAGCCAGTGTAATGGCTATTTTTATGCTATTAATACTCTTTTTTAAAACATCTAGTTTATATTCTAAATGTTGACGTTACTTTGTGTCTTTTTCTTAAAGATTCCCTGATATTATTTGACATCCATATTAAAGGTGAGATACAGTTAAACCATTCAGTGTTTATCAGTTCATGTTGAGCTGTAGATGGGAAACAAATTCTGTCAATATCAATAATGTCATTGCTGGCCTTGCAAAGACACCAACACTCAAAAACGTTAAACAAAGAAAAGTGTAGAAGTCAGTTCCAGTTGTCCAAGCAGCGAGTCATTATTCCATAAAGCCAACCTTTAACCTGCAGTTCACTGTTTTTATTATGATACTGACGTATCATATAAAAACTTCGGTCATTGTCAATTATTTACTTATAATATAACCAGAGATCCATACTATCTATATTTAAAATCCTTTAATAATTTAAGTATGATACAAGGTGCATCAAAGGTGCTGTGGTAGAGGCCACATAGAATTTCATTTGTCATTTTAACACTAAGATGTAACCATACTCTGTGGGTGCATCAAAGCATCAGCAGCTACAAGTAAAAGAAACTGTGGTTACCTGTAATTTGTATCACTTGGTCCTGATAAAACTACATCTTTATAAAAACTTTAGACTTTGGAACAGTGAAATGTTTTATTGATCACATGAAACTGATTCATTTTGCTCAGTTTGAGAATTGTATCATTATATGAAGCATGAGATAAGTTCTTTTAAGTTTTTGTAGATATGCTAGAGCAGGGCTGTCAGACTCCAGTCCTCGAGGACCGCTATCCAGAAACTTTTACATTTGTCCCTGCTGCAGCACACCTGAATAACATTAGTAGGTCATTAGCAAGACTCTATATAACTTGACTGCATGCTGAGATGGTAACCCCTAACCCTACCTACTCAAGTAAATTTAAATAAATGACATTGTTTGGAAAAATGTACTTCTAAATGTACTTTTATTGCTGTTCTTTCACTCATGAGCTGCTGTAACATGAATTAAATGGCTGAATTGCCAACTCAGCATGCAGTCAAGTTCTATACAGTCTTGCTAATGAGCTACTAATGTTATTCAGGTGTGCTGCGGCAGGGACGCATGGAAAAGTTTCTGGACAGCGGCCCTGAAAGCCCTGCTCTAGAGGATTGAGAAGTTGGAGCTTTCAGAATAATATGACATAATCATAGTTTAAAAGTACTAATATGTAGCACAAGAATCATAATAAAACGTTCTCCTGTAAGCCTACAAACCTGTTTCTTTTAAGTTAAACTTTGTGGTTTTGTCCTTACAATTGAGCAAAAATTGTTGCTATATATTATGAAAATATTTGAAACACTAATGATAGTACAAACACAGAATTAGAATTATATAAGCACACAAAAACATCAGTAACTTAACAGTAAAGAAAGGATCATGACTGTCCTGTCAGTCTGAAACAGTCATTTTTCTTTCTATGCATTTTTGGTTGAGTCTGCTCACCTGACATTACCACGCCAGTTTACCTCCACCCTCAGAAAGGAATGTTCAGACTTCACAGAGATCACTGACTCACTGAGAACAGAGTTCATGCATTTAAAAGAAAGAAGGTGTGTCAGGAGAAAGTAAAGAACCTGATTGGACAAAATAACCCCACAACATGGACACCATTACTTCCCACAGGTATGTGTAAGTTGTAAACCTTAGATGACCTTTTTTTATTATGAAAACATGAGGAACAGTTTAGCCTCTGACCCTTAAATCAACACAAGAGCTGAAATATGAGAGACACACTAGCTAAATGAAATTTTGCCAAAAATAGAAAAATAAAGGATGTTGTCCAACTTCTGAGAAGTGTAGTCTTTTGCTTATTAATTAATTAATTAAGTGTTTATTTCAAGAATCAGCCAGTGGTCATTCAGAGTGGACATATTGGATGGCCTGTTCTTTAACACCAATCCTCTTCTTGGTTGAAAATGTGAACAATGGCATCCTCTAAAACTCCATCTATGTGCACTGTGAACGACCATCCAATGGCTAAAGGGGGTGGCTAAAGACACCAACTGTCTGCCACCTGCGATGCAGTTTTGAGATCCTTCCCTATGTCTAAACTCCCACTTACATCCTGTGTCAAATGACCTCAATAGGTCATATGATGGGGTGAGGGAAGGTCTCACAAGGATTTCAACCAAAACCTCTGCTGATAATGACCCGCACCTTTCTTCACACCTTGGCTCATGTGATGAGGCACATGATCTATTGTGGGTGTATGACCTTCTTAAGGGACAACTCACCCCGGTTCTGTTAGCCGTCAGGGCTGGGGGGGCTGGGAGGAGGTGCTGGCTGTCAGACTGGGGTCTGGGATGCGGGGCCTCCCTGCTACTGCAGATAAGGAGGCGGTCCGCTTGCCTCCACCCCAGAGAGAAGGGTTACACCTCCTGGGTCTAGGTGCGGCTTGCCCCTCTGGGGGCGGGGGTACCTGGACCTGGGATATAGAGTATGTTTGGGGAGTGTGATTGTCTGTGCAGTGTCTATTTGTGTCTGCCTACACATTGGGTAAGTGCAGAGTATTTGTTTGTGTATATGGGGGTGGGAATGCACATTTGAGTCTGCGGGCGCTTGTTCGTCTGTGTCTATATGTCAGGTCGGGTCTTAGACTCCACCTCTCTGGGATCATCTCAGGCTCTCCGAGGTATGGAGGCCTATCTCACCACACTCCCTGCCAGTGGCTGATGCCCTCAGACGTTGGTGTGTTGGTGGTTCTTGGTGTCTGGGGCTGGGCACTCATGTATGTACCGGCTCACTCATGGTGGCCGATTGGCGGGGCCTGGCGCCTGTGGCCCGGCTGGGCCCCTTCCGGGGTTGGGGTGCCCTCAGGCCTCTGGCCTCTGGGCCTGAAGCTCGGTCCTCTCTGGCGCAACTGGCTGCCTGCAGAGCCCGCGGGCACGCCACTGCAACCCCCTCTGGCTTCTGCTCCGTGGCTGCTGGTTGACCTCTCATTTGGGGCTCTACTCAGCTCTTCCCAGGAGGGTGGCACGGTTGCCCCCCTTTGGTGGTCCTCCTTGGGTCCTCGTACTCTGGGGCCTCTGGATGTCTGGGGCCTGGATCTCCTCCATACCTGCTTCATGCTCTGGGGGACGGGGCTTTGGCTCCCCACACTCCCTAGCAGATAGTTACATGGAGAAACCTTTTGAATACAAGCGTGCTGATCCACACAGGTGTACACACGGGTGTTCACAGACACAAACTACACCTTTCTTGGCTGCTACCTCAAAGCACATTGTGCGTTGTCTATCTTGCGTGCTGCACAATAATATTTAATATTTAGTATCTACTGCTAGCTAGTTTATTGTGATGGTGCTGTATTTATTATGTTGCTCTTTTTTGTTTGTTTGTTTTCTCTTCAGTTTTTTTTTCTCCATAAAGGTTGTCAGGTATTTATGTTTAAAAAGACATTCTTCAGGCTGAATAAAGACACTCAGACAGTTAGAATGTAATAACAGCGACGTGCACAGGTGAGGACTCTGGCGAGACTCACACTGAGTGCAAGCGATAGCTCTTTATTTATAGATTACATCGTGTATGCAAATACATCACATTTCCTCTTTTACAAGTTCCTCTTTTACATTTGCATAGTGACTGAAACCAGCCCACTGAAGGAACAATGGGCTGGGAGGTCAGTTCCTTAATCTTAATTATGCAAATTCTCATGACCATTGATCAACAACCACTGACCAAAACCTACTGATCAAAACCCCCTGTACCATTCACAGAGAGTTGAGGAATAGCTGCAATCACAGCATTGTAAGATGGTGACAGATGTACCCTTAGGCCCCCTCCTCGATTCAGAGATGGTCTTTCCCTTTTCATGTAAATGGCCTCCTTGACTCCGCGCTCAAACCAGCGTTCCTCCCTGTCCAGGATGTGTACATCCTCATCATTGAAAGAGTGTCCACTGGCCTGTAGGTGTAAATAGACTGCAGAGTCCTGGCCTGACGAGGTAGCTCTGCTGTGTTGTGCCATCCGCTTCGCCAGAGGTTGTTTGGTTTCCTCGATGTATAAATCCTGGCAATCCTCCTGGCACTTAACAGCGTACACTATGTTACTCTGTTTGTGTCGGGGGACCCGATCCTTGTGGACCAATTTTTGGCGCAGCGTGTTTTGGGGTTTAAAAGCCACAGAGACCCGGTGTTTAGAAAAGATGCGTCTCAGTTGCTCCAATACTCCTGACACATACGGTATCACTACAGGTTTTCTCTTAAGCAGCGATTGTCTTTATCTCAGCTGGAGCTTTCTTTAGGTGCCTTTCCAGCTTTGACAAAAGTCCAGCTGGGATAACCACATTTACTCAGGGCCTTCTTGATGTGCTGTCCTTCTGCCTCCCTGGCCGCTGTGTCAGTGGGGATGGTGTTCGCTCTGTGTTGTAGCGTCCTGATGACACCCAGTTTGTGCTCCAGTGGATGATGAGAGTCAAACCTTAGATACTGATCCGTATGTGTAGGTTTACGGTACCCGTCAGCTTGTAGATGTCCCCCATTACTGATGGAAATCTCACAGTCTAAGAAGGCTAACCTGCCACTTTTCATATCCTCCCTGGTGAATTTGATGTGTTGGTCCACCGAGTTAATGTGATCCGTGAATTGTGGTACGTCCTGAGATTTGATTTTCACCCAGGTGTCATCCACATATCTGAACCAATGGCTTGGTGGTGTTCCAGGGTAGGATAGCAAAGCCCTTTTCCACTTCTTCCATGTACAAATTAGCCACGATGGGTGAAACTGGGGAGCCCATGGCACACCCATGTTTCTGCCTGTAGAACTGACCCTTGTATGTGAAGTAGGTGGAATGAAGACACAGTTCAAACACACTTGATCGATGCTGAGAGCGGTGCTGTTGCTAAGGTTGGGGTCATCCTGTAATCTCTTACGGACTACCTCCAACGCTTCTGTGACTGGGATGCAAGTGAAGAGAGATGTAACGTCGTACGAGACCATGGTTTCATCTGCCTCCATAATGACATCTCTCACCTTCTCAACAAAATCCAAAGTCTTCTGGATGTGGTGTTCTGCCCACCAGCGGGTTGAGGATCGAAGCCAGAAACTTGGAGATGTTATAGGTGACAGAGTTGATCATGCAGACAATCGGTCTTAAAGGTGCACCCTGTTTATGTATTTTCGGTAAACCATACAGACTTGGTGTAGACTCCCCTGGGTACAGCCTGTGGTATGAGGTCCGGTCGATAGCCTTGTCTTGTTCTAACTGCTTCAGACAGTCTATCACCCTCTTCCTGTAGCCACTTCCTGGGTCTCGTTTCAGGGGCTCATAAGTATTTTCATCACTGAGTAGTGACAAAATTTTCTCATGATAGTCTTTCTGGTTTAGCAATACTGTGCACCTACCCTTGTCTGCCGGAAGGATGATAATGTTGTTGTCATTACTAAGTGATGTGAGTGCCTTCCTCTCCTCCATGGTGATGTTGGATGCTGGGGGCTTTGCATTGGGGATTTGCAGCCATTCCCCAACTCTCTGTGAATGGTATTCATGGCCATTGATCAGTGTTCTTTGATCAGTGGGTTTTGGTCAGTGGTTGTTGATCAATGGTCATGAGAATTTGCATAATTAAGATTAAGGAACTGACCTCACAGCCCATTGTTCCTTCAGTGGGCTGGTTTCAGTCATTATGCAAATGTACTGATTATAAGATTTGGGGAAACCTGCAGTCAGCTGAGACTGAAGAAGTCACTTGGATGAGTGACGAAACGTTTCTCCCCCAAAATGCTGCATCCAGATGAACAGAATCAACTTTTGGAGATTTACTTACATGGATGATTGAGCATGCATCAAGACCTAAAGAAGTTGTTAGGTTTAATGTATGTGTTGTAGGCTGCCATTTAAAAAGCTACAATGCTTCTGTTTTCTCTCTATGTAACCCACACATACGAGTACGTGCACGACCTCGATAAGGGGACCAGCAGCCTTGAGAAGAACAGATTCTACTCAATGAAGGAAGCCACCTGGTTGGGATGAGATACCGACAACATCCTGGGAGAGCTGCAGTCCCATCATATAACCACACATTGTATAACCATGCTTGCACAGCACAATCACACTTTGTAACCAGATATAGTAATTTCTCATAGGTAATACAGCCATAAGCTTTATGAATATTCATGTGTGTAACCAATAAAAACAACCTGCAGGGGGAAAGCAAGTTGAAGTGGGTTGGAAACAACTGCTTCCCCCTCGCAAGTGAAAACTTGAGCTCTGTGTGACCTCGTTTCTGAGTGAGTTTCTGTTTATGCAGCAGTATCAGGGGTAAAACTCTGACAGAAGTCCAGTTGTCTTCTTTCCAGGTTCATTAAAAATACATAGTTTACCTAGAAATTATCACTACTTTTTCCCCTCACAATGCCTACACTCTGCTGCTTGGTTACTTGCAGCAATCAATGACTGAAAGGATTTTTTAAAGCACTTTCCTGTTGTTTCTTTTTTTTTCTCTTTTTTTGCCTGTCCCGTTTGGCTCTTTTGCCATCAGAATTATTGTCCAAAGGCGAGGAAAGATGCCCAACGGATTTACTTTACCAAATGGACCATCCCAGCCTTGCCGTAATGGTCTATTTGATTCACCTTTAATTGTTTATTTTATTTTATTTTATTTTCACTTGCTGAATACGGGACAGACTTGACTGGGATAAAAGAAAAGGGAGAAAGAAAGAGGGAAAGAAAAACAGCGGGGAAGAGGGACGGGGATAAAGGGCAAAAAACAAGAACCAACAAAATAAGCAGACAAAAAAATACATCTATCAATCACCTGGATCACCTGTTGAGAAAGAAAAAAGAAAACAAGCAGAAGAAAAAAAAGAGCAACATAATAAACAACATCACAATGATATATGGGAATATGACAGTAAATACTAAATATTAAATATTATTGTCCAGCACGTAGGATCGACAGCGCACAGTGTGCTTTGAGGTAGGAGCCAAAAAGGGTGTAGTTTGTGTGTGATCACCCGTGTGTACACCTGTGAGCATGAGCTCACTTGTATTTAAAAGGTTCCTTCATGTAATGATCTGCTGGAGGGTGTGGGGGGGGCACAGCCCCGTCCTCCAGGGCATGAAGCAGGTATGGAGGAGATCTAGACTCCAGACATCCAGAGGCGCCCAGAACACAAGAGACCAAGGAAGACCAACAGAGGGGCAGCCGCTCCACTATCCCAGAAAGAGCTGAGGAGAGCCCCAGATGAGGGGTCACTCAGCAGCCGCGGAGCAGAAGCCAGGGGGGTTGCAGTGACGTGCCCGTGAGCTCCGCTGGCAGCCAGCTGTGCCTGAGTGACCGAGCCCTGGGCCGAGAGGCCGAGGGCACCACATAGGCACAGCTGGCAGCCAGCTGTGCCTGAGTGACCGAGCCCTGGGCCGAGAGGCCGAGGGCACCACATCCCCGAAGTGGCCCGAGCGAGCCCCAGGCTCCAGGCCCCGATAAGCAGCCACCAGGAGTGAGCCGGTGTGGCTCACTCCTGGGCGCCCACCCCCGGACACAAAGAACCACCAACGCACCGATGTCTGAGGGCGTCTGCCACTGGCAGGGGAAGTGGTGGGGGGAGATAGGCCTCCAAACCTTGGAGGGCCTGAGATGTCCCCAGAGAGGTGGCGTCTGATACCCGACCTGACATATAGACACAGACATACAGGCACACACAGATACAGACATCCATTCCCACCCTCATGCTCTCATATGCAATTACTCAGCACTCACCCAACGTGGAGACAGACATAAAGAGACACTGTACACACAATCACACTCCCCAAGCGTACTCTAAGAACCGGGTGGAGTTACCCTTTTCCTTGGGGTGGAGAGAAGCAGACTGCCCCGGCTCGGCAGCAGCAGGGAGGCCCCACATTCCAGACCCCAGTCGGACGGCCAACTCCTTCTCCCAGCACCCCCGCTCCAACAGGCTGCAGAGAACGGGGGTGTGTGAAGACTCCAAACTAGGGATGGGTATTGTTTAGGTTTTATCCGATACTAGTGCCAAATCGGTACTTTTGAAACGGTGCCGGTGCTTAAACGGTGCTGATAGTCACATGGCTACCGGCTACCGGCGAAAATAACGGAGGAAATCTGGACGGTAAGCCAATTTCTGTCTTAGCGCATTTGCGCCGCTGTGTGTTCTTTTGCGGCTCATTCAGTGAATTTTGGTCAGAGTGTGGTGAAACTTGGTGTTTGGAATTGGTGATAGCTCTGGAAGATAACCAGCTGTTCTTTAGCCGGTTACATGAAGTCTGGAAAATTTCTGGTTCGCCTTGTTTGTTTAGCGGACTTGTGCGGATTTACATAACTGCTCGTTTAATCATGGCTTGTTTTCATTGAGTTTGGTGGTTGTAGAAATGGTTTATATGACATTTTAGCTGAGATTCAGAGGTTTCTGTGGATACCACACATGTCTGGACTTATATTTCTCACCCCGTGTTATAACCGATTAAACGTGATCTCCTCCTTTTTGCTTGCGGTACCGGGGGCGTGGGGCTTAAAGCACTTGTTGCAGGCTGCTGAGTTTGCATCTTTTGCTGTGAAGTACAGCCAGACTTTTGACCGCTTCGCCTTGGGCATTTTTAATCTGTAGCTCTGCTCTAAAAGAACGTACGTACCTGGGCCCGCCTACTATCCTTGTAAAGGTAAAATGATTGGCTAGAATCCAAAGTGTATGACATCTCAAGAAAAAAAAAGCACCAAAATGCCATCATGCCACCGGATACCGGTACCCATCCCTACTCCAAACCTCCCTCCACCCGCTCATATGTAGTGTTGATGCATGTGTGTTCTAAGGTGCATTTAAAACCCAGGAGGGCATGGAGCTTCCTGCCAGAGAGCAGCAGGTAAGCGCATAGCCCCTCCTGATAGCCCTCAATGTCTACATGTATTTAAAATTGAGAGGTGGGCAACGACGCCAGCGGTGAGGTTGTACACCCTGATGGTCTTTTGGATACCGTGTAGCGTGCCCACCCCCAAGATCATATATGTATGTGTAATGAGAGTGTGAGTAATGTGAATGTCTAAGTTGTGGGACAAAATTGAGGCACAGGCAGCCAGGAAGGGACGGGGGACGGGGGGGGATGTCTCCCTTTGCACCCTGGTGACACACCCTTACCCCAAGGCCCTGCATGTGTGGGTGATAGTGGTGGAGCGGGAAGAGGGAGGCAGCTGGAGATGGGGAGGGAAGGAAGGGAGGGTCAAGTGACCCCTCCCTGGGGCCAGCTCCCCCGCTGACCCCAGTAGTCACCCCCATACTCTGCAACCCGCCAGGGAAAGGGGGGCCCAGGCCCATCTGGACCGGGGCCTAGTTCAGCAACGCCGCCCGGCCCCACAGAGCCCGGGACAGCCCACCCGACCCCACCACAGAGGAAACTGCACCCATCCCGTCATCCACTCATCTTCCAGACTACACAAGACAATAGACGCCCAGGCTGAGATCTTTCTCCACCTCTCCTATATCTCCTCCTCCTGCAGAGAGAGTTCCTGAAGAGAGGAAAGCTCCTGCAAGATGTAACAGCCTCCCCCACCAGTTGAAGAGCCCCCCAGGTGGCTCGATGCACTGGCGGCACCCTGCGCCAGGGCTGGGTCCCCATACACCCACCAGAACCCCGGCGACACACCAACCAGGACCCAAGCCCCCAAGGCTCAGCCAGGGCCCCAGCCCAGAGACGGAGCACCCCCAGAACCTCACGCCCAAGCTACCAGGTCAGTAACCCACGTCCGTCAGCACAGACCCTCCCCTAGCCCCGCTGCACGCAGCCACGAGGAAACCGTCACCTAAGAGCCAACAGAGCCCTTAATTGGCAATGACCGCTACCCCGGGTTGAGCCCTCCAAGGAAGATGCTCCTGGGGAATCCCCCGGCACCCTAAGCCTGTCCCTACCCCCACACCAATCACAACAGTGAAGGCGGGACCAAACTATGACCCCCCACCCCCACTCGGTGATGGAGCTGATCAAAGGAGTCCAGAGCAATTGATCTGGACTGATGTGGTGGCAGAGGCTGTATCAAGACTAATGTAATCTAATAGATAATTTCTATATTGGTTAGAATTAAGATTATTTTTATTTTTCCAGTTCATGAGGACTGTTTTCTTGGCTATGCATAGGGCAGTGAAAACCATATGGGCTATATTCTTTTCTGTAGTGACATTATCTAAGCTGCCCAACAAACACACTAAAGGGGAAGTTGGGATGTTACATTTCAGACACTTTGATAAGTCTTCACATATCTCGCGCCAAAACTTCTGAACTGGTGGACAGAACCAAAGAGCGTGGATATAATTGTCCGGTGAATTGGTTTGGCAGTGTGAGCAGTTGTTGGTAGACGTAAATCCCATCTTGAACATCCGATGACCTGTATAGTGCACTCTATGTAGTATTTTGTATTGAATTAATTGAAGACTGGGATTTCTAATTAGATGAAAGGTTTTTAAGCAAATCTGAGACCAGAAGTTTTGGTCTAAGTTAACTGATAAATCCGCTTCCCATTTTGCAATAGGAAGTGATATTGATTCATCTGTTTTAGAAAGCATTCTGTATATTTTGGAGAGTAATTTGGGGGTTTTAAGAGTAAGAAATTGAACCACACTTGGTGGTGTTTGTAGTTCAACTTGACCCGGTTTAAATTTCTTTTTTACTATGGATTTAATTTGTTGATATTCTAAAACTCTTTTCTTGTTGATCCCATATTGTGTAACTAGTCTGTCAAATGGAATAAATTCTGTTCCTTCTAATATATGTTCTAAATATTTGATTCCTTTACCGCTCCAATCTGAAAAGTTTATCATATTATTGTTTTGTAATATGTCAGGGTTGTTCCAGATAGGTGTACGTTTGCATGGGATTAATGAAGACTCTGTCAACTTCAGAAACTCCCACCATGCTGTCAGAGAAGAGCTGATGTTGACGCTTTTGAAGCATTCATGTCGTTTGATGTTTGAGCTGATAAATGGTAGATCTGAAATCTCTAGATTACTGCAAAGTGCCTGTTCTACATCTAGCCAAGGTTCGTCTAAGAAGGTGTGTTTTAGCCATCCTGAGATAAACTGAAGCCTGTTGGCTAAGAACTAGTGCTGAAAGTCAGGTAGTTCTAATCCTCCTTTATCCTTGGTCTTTTGTAGTGTTTTTAAGCTTATACGTGGGGGTTTGTCTTTCCAAAGGAATTTGGACATATATGAATCTAGAGATCTGAACCAATCTTGTGGCGGTTTAGTTGGGATCATTGAGAATAAATAATTTATTTTTGGTAAGACCATCATTTTTATAGCGGCAACCATTCCCATGAGTGATATGGGTAGACATTTCCACCTAGCCAGATCACCTTCTACTTTCTTTAAAAGTGGGATATGGTTTAATTTAGTTAGATCTGCAAGCTTGGGAGAAACATTAATACCTAAATATTTTATATTTCCCGATTGCAGTGGTGTAGAAGAAGAATTATAGAAGGGGCAATTAATCGGAAGGACTGTAGATTTTGACCAATTAATTGAGTAATCTGATATTCTTACAAAAGAGTTTATCAGTTCAATCACCCCAGAGATATTGGTTTGTGAGTTTTGGAGAAAAAGTAGCAAATCATCCGCATAAAGGCTGATTTTATGTTCCACATTCTTGCATTTTATGCTCTTAATTACTGAATTCTGTCTAATTGCTGCTGCTAGTGGTTTAATAAAAATTGCAAATGTAACCCAGGTCATTGTTTGAGTATGGGATTTCTGATTATTTGGTAGTCTCTGAACGCACCACTGTGCCGTGCGCATAGCCACTCCCTAGTCCAGCTACCGAGTTTTTCTTCCATTCGTCTGGTGAGGCACATGCTGGTTCAGTGGGTGGAAGACGTGAGGCCATTACATGCTGTCATTTGTTCGGATTCCAGTTCATCATTGGTCAGTCTACAGCATAGTCACTCAGACAGTAGAGCAGATGTTTTGGTGGACATTCAGCAGTCACTTTTCCGGATACACATGATGGGACTTGCAGTTGTGTTTTTATGGGTTCCGGCGCACTGTGGGGTATGGGCAAATGAAAAGGCAGATAGAGTTGCGAAGGAGGCCGTAAAACATGGGGTGGTTGACATGGCTGTTAGTGTTGGCCAAGCAGAGATAAGGAGTATGGCCAGGCAAGATATGAGAGCAAGATGGCAAAAGCAGTGGGAGGAGGAAAGGAAGAGACGCTGGTTGTATAAAATTCAAAGGAGGGTGGGAGGAATGAGAAATGCAGGACGGACTAGGAGGGAGGAGGTGATCATATCCAGACTGAGATTTGGACATACTGGCTTGAATAATACATTATTCATGATAGGGAAACATAGTACTGGGAAATGTGATTACTGTGGAAACTATAGAACATGTCATATTGCAGTGTCAGAGGTATCAGGTTGAAAGGAGACAATTGATTCAAAATCTCAGTAACCTAAAAATCAAACTGGATCTTGTTGATTTGTTGCGACAGGAATCGGGAAGTAAGAGTTGTCAGGCCTTATTTCAGTTTTTAAAAGAAGGGAAACTGTTTGAAAGGGTTTGAGGGTTTTGGTTTTTTTTTGGTTTTTTTTTTGAGCGTTGTTCCAGACCATACTCCATACCAGTTGGTGGCGGTAATGCACCTTTCAGTTGTTTGCCAACTGCCAATACAAATGTAAGAAAGAAGAAGAAGAAGAAGGCACATGCTGCTCTCGTGCCCTCTGCAAGCTGGAAATTCGGGTACAGTAGATATTGAGTTGCTGTAAATAGTTTTAAAAACCTTTATACTTGAAGCTAATGTTTTAATATGTTGTTAGAAAAAGGAGTCTTGTAGCGGTTACGAACGTGAAGCTGAGCTGAATCCGACAGCCATTCACCATTACGTGAACCCCTCTGGTGAGTTAGCTTGCAGCTCATGTTCACATTAGATGTTTTGTGCCTTATTATGCTGCAGCGAGGTATCAAATCTACCACTGTCATGTTTGTTAAGAAAGAGGCTAAATATTGTATAATGTGTGTTATTAGCTGACTGTTAGCAAGCTAGCCATTAAGCGAGCCTGGCTAATGTCCTAAAATGGCCGCCGACACGAGGTCAGTTACAGAGTTATTATGTTATGCCTAAGGGAACAGCATTAATAAGCACTGTTAACAGCATTTATGTACTGTTATATTTTTATTTTGACAAACCTGTATTATTACAGCGGTAAGACTGTTAAATAAGCCATTAGTGACTTGGACACTGAGTCAGTGGTACTGAGACTTGTGAACATTTTTGGTTAATTCTTCTGCACCCTTGTGTGTAGGCTGGTTTGTTTGCCCTTTTGATACCCTGGATCCTGCTGGATGAACTGCCTCGGGGAAGTCTTCATCTGATGTCTCAGCTGGTAGATGGTCTTTGCTGAGGACGGATGCTTCTGCTTGCTGGATGCTATTATTGGATGTTACACCGTTCCAACAGAGCGGTGGGAACAATTCAAAGGGCCCCAACGATGCACTTTACTTTTCCCTGAGCTCAGGTGATTTTCTTTTGGCCAAAGGACCTTGAAAGATACATATTTGCATTTATTTTTATTTTTATTGGGACACTGAATGGAAAGACACTAAAAAAGGGCTTATTATTTAAAATTGTGTCAAATAAATGTGTTTATGTTAAGTGAGTGTGGTGTCCATTGTGTGCTGGAAGCCTTATTGTTCCTGTGGTGGAGCAGCTACTACCAATCTTCTTTACGAAACTAGCCTCTGATGGGATACAGATATTTGGGACACATTTGAATTCTTGTAACCTATTTCTAGAGAAGCTGTGATTCTGGGCCTAGACATCGGGGTGAAATTGATGATACCGACACCTAGTGAACTGCCCAAGGTCAACAGTCCTGATTTCCAAGCCTTCAAGCGTTGGCTTAAGTACAGATTGCATTACACAAACAGTGAAGGGGAGAGTGGGCATCCCTGCCTGGTGCCCCTCAGGAGACAGAAGCTGGAGGATGTTTGGTCATTTGTTCTGACACAAGCTGTTGGGGAATTATATAATATTTTTAACCAGTTAATGCAAGAGGTTCCAAAACTCCAAAAGTTGCAAATAGAAATTTCCAGTTAACTCTGTCAAACGCTTTTTCTGCATCTAAAGAAAATATTGTAGTTTCAAGGTTTTTACTGTATGAGTAGTCTGTTAAATTAAGTAATCTACGTGTATTTGTTGATGAGTGCCTACCTTTTATGAAACCAGTTTGGTCAGGATGAATTAAGAGGGGGGTTATTTTCTCTAATCTCTTTGAGAGAGCTTTGCAGATTATTTTAAGGTCTACATTTATAAGGGATATTGGACGATAGCTTGAGGGATATACAGGGTCTTTGCCTGGTTTTAGCAGGAGATTAATGTTTGCAGAATTCATATTTGATGGAAGTCTGCCATTTTCTTTGATTTCCAACAACGTTCTGTAAAAAACTGGTGCTAGAATCGTCCAGAATTCTTTGTAGAATTCTGCAGGAAAGCCATCTGGACCTGGAGCCTTATTATTGGGCATACTTATCAGGGCTTCCTGGAGTTCACCTGATGTCAGTGGTGAATCCAGTGCCATTGCTTGAGAGTCTAATAATTTTGGGAGAGTTATGTTGTCCTAAACACTGATCAATTTCCTTTTTAGATGGGTTTATTTGTGGTGAATACAATGTTTTATAGAAATCCCTGAAAATGTTGTTTATTTGTTTCGGTTCATATATTGTGTTCCCAGATGAATCTTGAACAGCACATATAGTTGTTTTCTATTTATTTATTTTTAGCTGGTTTGCTAGAAATTGACCGGATTTATTACTATGTTCATAATTTTGTAAGCGTAGTCTTTGTACTAAGAATTTTGTTTTTTTTTTATTAATTATCTCATTTAATTCTAGTTTTGTTCAATTCAGTTCAGTTATTTTGTTCAATGTTTCCTGATCTTGGTGGGACACGTAGTCTTCTTCTAAGGATTTGATGGTTTTTTCTAATTCCTGAATATTTTTGTTTTCTTTTTTCTTTTTATGTGATGAGAAAGAAATTATTTTACCTCTCATCACGGCTTTCCCTGCTTCCCAGAGGACAGATGCTGATGTTCCAGGAGTGTCATTGAAGTCTAAATATGAAGTCCACTCTTTTTTAAAGTATTTGATAAACTCTTCATCTTTAAACAGTGATGTATTAAATCTCCAGTTTTTACTTGGCGTAGTATTATTCTTGTGCATTAGTGTTAAAGATACAGGAGCATGATCGCTGACAGCTATAGGGTGAATCTCAGTGTCTGAAATGTCACTCAGCAGTGAGCTGCTGACCAAAAAATAATCCAGACGAGAGTAGGAGTGATGAACATGTGAGAAAAAAGTATATTCCTTACTGGTGGGGTGAAGGGAGCGCCATGCATCGCAAAGACCAAAGTCGCTCATATACTGTTTGATTATATTTGTGGACTGCCAATTACGCTGAGTTCCTGCTGTGTTGAGCCTATCCATTCCTTCATTTAGTCCCAGGTTGAGGTCGCCTCCAAGAACAAGTGTGCCATCTAAGTGTTCAGAGGGCACTGAAAAAACCGTGGAAGAATGAGGGATCATCAACATTTGGACCAGATACACTTACAATACCTAGCTTTTTATCAAGTATAGATAGTTTAATGATTAAGAATCTGCCCTCTGGATCTATAACTGTATCGAGTACTGTGAAATTAATATTTTTATGTATTAAAATTGCTATTCCCCTTTGTCTAGAATTATAACAAGCTGAGAACACATTAGGAAACTCAGGTGTTTTAAGTTCATTCGAACCTCTAAGACACATGTCAAAGTCAAGGCCTGCGGGCCACATCTGGCCTGGCGTACATTTATATCTGGCCCGCGAGATCATTTTATATAGATGTACTATTATTGTTATGCATGGCCCGGCGATATGAGGCGCTAATAATATACAAACTACAGATCTGATAATGCAGCGCTGCAGCCTCCTTGCTGACCGCTAGGCTAACGGGGAACATTCCCGCGTCATTCAAGTCAAACTTCTGCGAAGGTAGCCACTCACAATGGTGGAGAGAAAAGTTGATTCTGAAAGCAGAGCCTTTCAGCGCCGGTGGGTGACTGAATATATGTTTACAGACATTGCTGGTAAACCCATGTTTCTTATTAGTGGAGCTAATGTGGCTGTAATTAAGGAATTTAATTTAAGACAGCACTACGAGACAAAACATCAGGATAAGCTGAAAAACCTAAATGCAGAAACTACAGAAAGTAGAAGAGCTAAAGAAGAATCTGACATTTCAGCAGACGTTTGTCACCAGAGCAAAATCACAAAGTGAAGCTGTTGTGAAAGCAAGTTTTACTGTAGCAGAGGAGATAGCCAAATCAGCCCGGTACCACTCTGAAGAGCTGCATGATGAAGCTGTGTGACGTCTTGTGTCCAGACAAAACGCAGCCTGAGCAGAAATACGATTGCTGATCGGGTTTGTGAGATGGCCACTGATTTAAGAAAACAGTTGTGTGAAAGAAGCAAAAACTTTATTGCATACTCTCAATAACGTGTGGATGAAAGTACAGACATGATGGACATTGCACAGCTGGCCATCTTCATCATTAAATCGATGCACGGGACAACGACAGGAAAAGACATTTTTTAAAACTTATGTCAAAGTGTAACCGACATGAAACTGCCCTGGGACAAACTTGTTGGACTAACAACAGATGGAGCGCCGGTGAAAAAAAGTGGACTAGTCAGCAGGATGCGAGTAAAGATGCAGGAGGAGAACTGTACCGGTGAGTTAACAGCATATCACTTTATCATACACCAGGAAACGCTGTGTGGTAAAGTCCTAAAAATGGAGCATGTAATGATCACCGTGACGCAAACCATAAATTTTATCTGAGCTAAAAGTTAAAATCACCATCAATTTCAGTCTTTTATGTGGGAAATAGATTCAGAGTTTCCCGACATTCCTCATCATACAGAGGTCCGTTGGCTGAGTTGGGATAAAAATTCTCAATCGTGTTTTTGAGCTCAGCAAGGAAATCTGTCAGTTCATGGACATGGCATGTATGATGCGGTGAAGGCGTTTCAAGTGAAGCTGTCACAAATGCACCAGTGCAACCTGCCTCACTTTCCCTGTTGCCAAGTAATGTGAACCAAGTCAGCGCACTTTGCTGAACTGCACCTGTACAGATTCAGATGGAGCTGCAGTGTAATGATACACTCAAGGGAAAGTACGACACTGAGTGACCCGCACAGTTTATTAGTTCCATTCCTGAAGCAATGCCCAGCTCCGTCTACATGCAGCTCGAAACTTGTGTATGCTTTTATTTATTTTTTCTGGGGTTTTTGGCAGCATGTTCATATTTCTAACTTGCATAATTTTGACAGGATATATTTTTATGAAGAGCAAAATAGTTAAAGTTTATTTTTTTTAAGTTTATTTAATCTGGAATAATATTCCTGTCTGTTTTTATTCATATTTATGTTTAAAAAAACATTGTTTTAGTGTGTTCAATAAATGTTTATCACTCAAGTGTGCCTTGAGTTTTGGCCCCCTGTGCAATTGAGTTTGACACCCCTGCTCTAAGAGGTCTGTGGGTCTCTTGTAAAAGGACAACATCTGCCTGTAGTTTTCTGAGTTGGTTAAATATTTTTAACCTCTTTTCTCTGGAAACAGCTCTATTTACATTCCATTCACTTGTTCGTAAATAAAGAGAAGGAGAGAGAGAAAAAATGTGTGGTGAGATGCTCCCTGAGTCTGACTACCGGTATGTGTGTGCATATTTACTAATATGAGTACGCTTGGCTTAAGTGTGTGTATCCTGTAGGTCTGTGTGCGCTGTCTGACTGATGTAAATGTGCTGCCGTTGAGCGCATGACTGTGCGTGATCGTGCTGTGCGTTGAAATAAAGGATGTTGTTGGTGGATGAGTGTGGAAGCAGGTGATCGAAGCAGTGAAAGAAAAATACAAAAGAAAGAAACCAAGGACAAGGGTGAGCATCATAAAAACAAGAGTGGGAAAAAGAGAGAAAAAAAAACGAGAACGAAAAAAACCCCGGAAACATTCCAATCAAACCATTGACGGAGAGTGACGGTGTTAATTCTGCTATCAAATCACACTTAAGATGTGATTTGATACTAGTAAGTTAAACAGATGTTAATGCAAGTTAGTGTGCGTGGATAGGGAAAGGGTGTAGCGAATTCTTATCTGGTGTGAAGTTAATACAGCCACGGAGTGATGTCGGGGTCGCGGTGGAGCTGTCCGTCCACGTACAGCCGGTCCACAGCGATGACAGCGCGGGAGCCCTTCTGGATGAAGCCGCGTCGGATTGGGAAGAGGACCCTGCGTCGTTCCAGGATCTCTTTGGGGAACTGGTCGTTCACGCTGAAGTCCGTTCCGTTTAATTCCCTGCCGCGGCTTTTCACCTGTTCCTTTTGTTTGAAGTGGCCGAATTTGGCCACAATAGGACGTGGTCTCCCGGCCGCAGCCCGCATGGGGCCGATGCGATGCACCCTATCGAAGACAATGTTCTTCACAGTGTCCTCCGGCAGCTTCAGGTGGGTTTTAATGAAGCTTTTCACCGTAGTCTCCGCGTTTTCTCCAGCAGCTTCTGGAATACCAGAAAATACCAGATTATCACGCATGCCATGAGCTTGTAGATCAATAACTGTTTCTTTTATTTTTTTATTTTCTCTATTTAGCTGAGTAACATTGTCTGTGAGACATTTCACCGACTCCCTTAGCGTGGCATTTTCAGCAGCGAGCGTTTCCACCTGCTGCTGGCTGAACTCCAGGGATTCTCGCAAGGATTTAAATTCCCGGTGAAGAATCTCCACCAAGGACAGCCTTGCATCGAAACTGGACAATTGTTGGTCGATTGACTCCAGTATGTCGACAATATCTTTGCCGGCTGGCGATGTTGTGCCGGGGGAATCTGCCGGGCGAAGTCTTTTCGACGACGGTGTGTCAGGTTTGGCCGGGGAAGCTGCACGCTGAGCCTTCTTCATCACGAGATCCTGGAAGCACCGATCAATGTAATCTTGGAGAGCCTCTACACTCTCCCCGTTGTTCTACAGGGTGTTGGAGATGATTTGGACAAATGTTGTTAGTTATAAGGCAATTGATAAGTGTATTTGGTGATACTGAAGCTTAAAGGAATTTGTTCAAATCTAAACTACCATTCTCTTTAATTTTCCGCCAAAATCTCCGGCGTCTGACGTCAGTTACAACATGAGTCGCTTACCTTGTCTGTCACTTCCGTCACTTACCTCCCCTTAAACGTCTCTGCACGGCCCTGAAGAACAGTCTAACACCTTGGATAAGTATAGACTAGAAAAGCAGAACTAAGGAGGAGAGCGTAAACCCCCGGCGCAACACACTTCAAACCTACCTACAAAGTGCACACTCATGACACTTGACATGACCCCCCCCCCACACACACACACACACACACACCCCCATACAGTGCAGACAGGAACACACACACATTGCAGACAGAGACGTACATCACACGCACACATCCACAATTAAGATATGCAATTAAGAAAAGGGGTTAAAGATAGGGCAAGACCTTAAAAGGAAAGGTAGAAGACGATAGATGAGGAGGAAGTTGTTTTGATCGAAACTATGTATGACGTATAGGCGAACGTGATAACAGAATAACAGGAAATGTGGGAGGTAAATAAGGAACTTTGGAATATTATAAATGTAACAGTTCGAAGGACTGCCCTTCGAATCTGCAAGAGCCTTCATGCTGAGCTGATTCCCTTCTGCGCAGGTGTTGAAATAAAGAAGTTGATTGAATTGAAGAAGTCTGTCTCAAGTCGTTCATTTTGTTTTTTCACCAGGTCAGAAAAAAGGATCGGGAGAGGCGACAGCACGCCGACATTTTACTGTATGTAGTTTATCCTTAGCCAGCAGTTTTAAATTTCCTTCAATGTCGCCTGCTCTGGCCCCTGGAAGACAATTGACTATGGTTGCCGGTGTCTCTAGCTTCACATGTCTGAGAACAGAATCACCAATTACCAGAGTTTGACCCCCGGCGGGTGTGTCGCCGAGTGGGGAAAAACGGTTAGACACATGAACAGGTTGGTGGCGTACCTGGGGCTTCTGTTTAAGACTATGCTTCCTCCTCACCATCACCCAGCTGCCCTCTTTCCCCCGCTGCTCAGGGCCTGCCGGAGGACAGCTAGTGGGGCCTATACTACCTTCGACTGCTACAGGGGCCTGGCTAGCTACGGGTGTATCAAGGGTGCGAAGCCGAGTCTCCAATTCAGTAATCCTGGCCTCCAGAGCTGAAAATAGGCTACATTTGTTACAGGTATCAAAAGGAGGCTGAGGAGGGGCTAAACATCTGACACAATGAGCAGGAAAGTGTAGGAGGGACAGGTGAAGTAGCCATGGTGCTAACGAGTCGGCTACGAGCTAAGCTAAGCTAACGAAACAGTAGAGACACAGTGAGTGAATACTTTGGATATAAATTAGGTAGTGAGTACACAGAGAGTGTGCTTCGGATGAAGCACGTGAAGATTACACTATGAAGTACAGTAAGAAGATATCTAAAAGTTTTTAAATAAATTGCTATGCAGATAAGCTACACAAAAACACCACTGTGCGTTGGAACAGGAAGTGATAGAGTGAACACGAAGTGACAGTTTGGTTTGTACTCAGATAAGCCAGCATTAGTTAAGTTCAGTTCTGGGCCCGTATCCCTAAAGAATCTTTGTGCAAAAAGTGGCTCCTAGCGGCCAAATTCTAAGAAAATTCTCAGAGTCATGACGTTTTCTTAGAATTTCCCCTAAAAGTGACACGACAATCCCAGTTAATATAAAAGCTATTCCTCAAGATTCCTAGCGCTTAAAAGGGCTCCTAAGGCGAGACCTGCTAAGAGCAGGGAAGAGGACTTTTAGTGGCTTAGGAGTTCCCCTAAGCAGCTGCACAAAATGGCCAACAGAAGAGGCAGGAGAGATACCTTTATGTTCGTTCACCAACTGGGCCAGCAACAAACCTTGCTCCTCAGTCCAGTTCGGCTTGCGAGTCCTTTTTTTCTCCATTTTCTGTGTTTGTAGGATATTTGTTAACAAGCCTTTATAAATAGACCAGCCAGCAATCACAGACATTGATAAAAGCTGAGCCATGTTACCCTCGTTAAGACCACACTGGACTTGTAACGTTGTGATTTCTACTTCATTAGCCCCTTGAGATAGGCCATCTTGTTTTCAATGGGGTCCATATGGGAGTGAAAGTACAAAATATGCCAGCTAGGATATTGATATGAGCAAATAAGACACGAATCATTATTTGAACAGGGTGTAATGAGTTTAAGTTTTCACATATTTTAGATTCTAATGTTAGGCTATAACCCCTACAGCTTACTATTCATTTTCCAGATATTTTCTTGAATGTGAAATATTATTTACAATTATAGTCAGCATAACATTAGAGTGTATAATCATGTTTATTGATTTGTGGGTACATCCTTTGCTCATTCTCACCAAAAGCTCATTTCCATCAAACTTGTAGGATCAACCAATCACGGCTTTTGAAATGATGACTCATACCTAGCAACGGGGTCAACCACACCTCCTCACTAAGATAGGATTTTTCATCCATTCCTTGCTCAGAGTTCACTGAAAATGTTCTGGAATCACTTTTAAGCTAAAACTCCTGGCAAGGAATTTTTAGGTTAAGTTAGGAGCTCTCTGAGGGGATTCTCAGAATCTTTAGGGATACGGGCCCAGAAGTGCTCCTGAATCAAACAAAGTTCTTTAACTTAAAGTTGTTGTAAGTTTTTTAGTACTGTGCCTTCTCATGAAGGTGAATTCAGGTGAAGGGCATTGTCTCTTCCTGTGGCACACTGAAAACTCTGATCAGCTTCTGAGGGTTAGAAGGTGATCAGGTTCAGTAGTGACTCACCATCTGCTTTGTCATAGAGAATTCCAAAGGTTTTTCCATGGAATCTCAAAATCACAACCTATATACAACAGGAATGTTACTGCCTTAAAATCAGTATATTCCAGTATTCAATTGCCAGGAATTTAAAACTGACTCAACATACTAGTAACACATTAGTAAAGTCATACATTAATTTTTTAATTACAATTTTTAGTACAGTATTCTGTTTTTATATCACTCATGACTTTCTGAGCTTTAAGTCCTTTATCAGCTATTGGGAAAGGTTAAAAATGTGTGTTTAAGACATAAATATGGATTTAAATAATAGTGAACATCAAGAGATAAAAAAAAAAATCATAAATTATGGGATTACAGCTCAGTTCATGTTTTAAAAAAGGTAAAAATGGACATCCCAGTAATATTTTTTTTTGTTTATTATGTATTTAATAACTGATTCAGTGGTTATCTCACTACACTTAATATGTTCTATGGCATTACTTAAAGATACCACTAGGTGGCGCATAGGTAAACCCCCTTAGAGGTAAGCCTGCAGAATTTAGGTTGTAAACAAGCTCATGATCTGTGCTTCTTTATTTTAATACACAATTGCACAATTTAGGATCACATCCCTCCCTGACACCTGCCAGGCCAGGGGGGCAACACTATGATCATAAAACATCAACAGTACATATTTTACCATGGATTTTACATGAGTGATTAGCTTTAGATCTTGGAATGTCTTGATGCATGCTCAATCATCCAGGTAAGTAAATCCCAAAAAGTAGATTCTGTTCATTTAGACGTAGCGTTTTCAGTGGGAGAAATGTTGCATCACTCATCCAAGTGACTTCTTCAGTCTCAGCAGGTTTCCCCAACCTTAAAAACAGTACATATGCATAATGACTGAAACTAGCACCACTGGTGAACAATGTAAGATCAGTTTCTTGATCAACATTCATGACAATTTGCATAATAATGATGAAGAAACTGACGTCACAGCCCATTGTTAGTCAGTGCTGCTAGTTTAGATCTTGGAGTGAATAATAGTACACGCCCCCCCCCGTTAACTAGCCTGTTACTGTCCAATAAAAAAAACATGAGGACACCACAGGCATCGCCAGACCAGAGGTCTATGTCCTCGTATATTGGCATCCAGTAGTAAACCAACCAGCAGTGAGGGATATAATGATTTATCAGCAGTAGCTTTGAATGCACTGATGTCTTATTAGGGACGTACGGGGGAAAATATTTTATGTAAAATTCAGTGTATTTAATGAAAACAACACTGATTTACATGCTGATGAAAAAAAATTGTTAACAGAGAAAACGTCAATCCAAGCTGAAGGCCTTCAGTGACTTTATAGCAACGCGGAAGTGAGCCCTGGAACAACCAGAACCCTCAAGGATCAGTGATGTGATGGCAGTGGGTGCAAACAGACGAGTATCACAGACAAACGTTGACAAGCTCAAGATTAATTTCATTTGTAAAAGGTCTTCATCCATTTTCTGTGGCTGAACAACCTTCTTTTAAAGAACTTTTATTGACACTGAATCCTCAATGCAAAGTCATTTCCAGACCCACTCTCAGGACCAGAACAGAGGGAGCTGCCAATCAGATGAAAAAAAAACTTATACGTTGCACCTCAGTAAAGTTAGCTTTGCTGCCACCACTATGGACTGTTGGACAGTGCACCAGCAAAGATTCATAGGGGTCACAACTCATTGGATAGATGAGGAAACCTTGGAAAGGAGATCTGCTGCCCTTGCTTGCCAGAGGTTGAAAGGGTCCCTTTGATGTTCTAGCTGGTGCCCTTGATGACATTCATTGTCAATACTATTGTCAATACAAAATAAGGGGGAAAGTGGTAAGAACTACAACAGACAGTGGCTCAAACCTTATTTTGTTGTCAGCATATTCAACTATTTAAAGAACAAAGTATTTAATAAGAATATTTCATTCATTCAGATCTGGGATGTCTTTTTTGTGTTCCCTTATTTTATTTTTTTTGAGCAGTGTATTTTCTTTACAATTTATTTTTCATTTTTTGAAAGTCTTTTTTTCCCCTGACTGAGGACTATGAACATTTGCATTGAATATCCACTGAGCTTTTTTTCTTTTCCTTCACATAGACCATATTCTTTTTTCTTATATTTCCCATATTTCTTTTTTCATATAAACAAGCAAACTGGCATTTTTTATGTTCTTTAATAAAATTGATGTCTGCAAATAGTCCAAGAAAAAATTATCAGTTGTAACAGTCGCAATTGTGTAATGTCCATTTAAGACAGTCTAAGTTAATGTTTAGTGATATCACAAGTGTGCGCCACTGCCCTCTGTAGCGTGTGGGAGAAGCGTGAGATGGACTTCATATCTTTATCTCCCTAACTCAAAGTAATGTTACGGGTTGTATGATTGCTGCTCACTTCATGTATGATAAGCAGCCATTCAACCGGGCCTTGTAGGGTTGGTAAAGAGTGTGTTTATTAAAGGACAAACACTGTGGAACTCCCACTACCACTGTAGTCATGAGTTTTTGACCGTTCTGCGGAGTGTTTTTGCTGCCTCCTCTCAACCACTGAATACAACCCATGTTACACAGTCAAAAGATATATTTCACTGCAAGTAAAAGTTGTAGTAAAATTAAGTAAACCACAAAAACAAGTACAAAGTTAAAAGTTTAAAAAACTTCAAGTGTCAATTATATTAAAGCTTTACATCAAATATTTTATATGACAGATATCTTTTTGATGATGTTTTAACACTACTCATATGTTAAAGGATAGAACTCAAATTCCTAAAACAATCCTCTTTTTCCGATTTGAATTTTCCACTTAAAAATATAGAAAGAAAAAAAATTAAAGAAACAAATTCATTTAAAAAGGAAGTCAGTGAAATTGGGACTATAGAAAATATGAAAACACATACAACGAAAAAATTAGCATATTTGTACATGGAAAATTTAGGGTCATTACATATTTTCCCAGTGTGACATTTGATATGACATAAAGAACATATGGACAATTTCATTCTGTTATTATTTCAGTCCCTAAATGACAATAAAAATGATTATGAGAGAGAGGAGCAATTGTATTGCATATTACAGTTTTTTTCAGTCGCTAACAAGCGTTTGTCCAAACAGTTGTCACATTTGCAAAACTCTAAACACAATTAGCACAGCATCGGTCTGTCGTGGCCATACCATTCACACATTTCATGTCGTGTTCACCCAATATGCAGTCAGTGAACACATTTCCACAATGCTTACATTTTCTTAACAGACAAGCTATACCTCCCAACAAAATTATGGACTGTGTTTGTAGTATTTACGAATGTTAACACACAACATCCCACAATAGCAAAAACAATATTCCAAACCTTAGATACAGTATAAAAACCTCTGCTTCTGCAATGATATCAGTACAAAAACAATATCAATATCAAAAATATATCTCAGCTGATAATAAACAAACAATTGAATAATTGACACACAGCTGATTTATGTTGGGTAAATTGGGCCAACCACAGCTTATTCCAGTCTGGCTTAGACTCAGTGGGGTTTATAAGGCAAGACCTTGAGGAGTGATGTTTTTGGAAACAAAAAAAAGACAAACACTGTAATGTCTGGTCGAGGAAGAGTAAGAGCAAGGGGCCCAGGGAGAAGAGCAGGCCCAAGGAGAGGGCAAGGTAGAGGTGTAAGAATGCGTGGTGGTGGCATTCCAAGGGCTGCAAGAACAGTAGTCAGTGATGAAATTCGTGCCACTATCATTGACCATGTAATCAACCATGGTCTTTCACTAAGAGAGGCTGGTGAAAGAGTGCAGCCCAATTTGAGGCGGTCAACGGTTGCCTCCATTATACGCATCTTTCAACAAACCAACAGGTAAGTATTGCATTTTACATGGATTGTTTCTATTCTCACTTGACATGTCAATATGGTCATACAGTAATGCATATGTTGAATTTTTTGTCTTTCTAAAGAATGCAACGTCTTCCACCCTCTGGGGGAAGAGGAAAGCTCCTCAGTAATGATCAGGAGCTTGCCATTGTAGAAATGGTTGCTGCAGATAATGCAATAAAACTGCGTGAAATCCAAACTAGAATTGTGGCGGACCATGAGATATTTGACAATATCGATAGAATCAGCCTCACAACCATTACGCGGACATTGTCCAAACACACAGTGCGGATGAAGCAGCTCTACACTGTTCCCTTTGAGAGGAACAGTGAGAGGGTCAAGGAGCTACGACGACAATATGTCCAGGTATAGTATATATTCAATCCAATGTCCAGTTCTATAAGCTTTGCACTTTGCAAGTAGGTAACCTACACAATACTAGGTTACAGTACAGTATGGTATACAGTAATAACATGACTTACATAAACTTTATTTCAGAGAGTTATGGAATTGGAGGCCAACCAGGCCCCTCATGAATTCATATACATCGATGAGGCAGGATTCAATCTGGCCAAAAGGCGTCGACGTGGACGAAATGTAATTGGAAAAAGGGCCACAGTTGATGTGCCAGGACAGAGAGGGGCAAACATTACCATGTGTGCAGCAATTGCAAATGCAGGATTACTCCTTCACAGATGTCAGGTTGGACCCTATAATACAGAGCGCTTGCTTGCCTTTCTCAATGATCTCCACCAGCGCCTGGTTCCAGAGCAGGGTCAGGAGGGTGAAAACATGAGGACCTTTGTAATTACCTGGGACAATGTGGCTTTCCATCACTCGCAAGCAATAACAACATGGTTTGAAGTCCACCCAAGACTGGTAAGTCTCTTCCTTCCACCCTATTCACCTTTCCTCAACCCCATAGAGGAGTTCTTTTCTGCATGGAGGTGGAAGGTTTATGACCATCAGCCACATGACCAGATGTCCCTCCTTGAAGCCATGGATGCTGGCTCCAGGGACATCACAGTTGACGATTGCCAAGGGTGGATCCGACATACCAGGCGGTTTTATCCCAGGTGCATCGACTTGGATAACATCAGATGTGATGTTGATGAAAACATGTGGCCTAACCCTGAAGATCGCAGAGATTAGATGCAAATTTTTTGCCTTTTTTTTAGCCCCCCTCCCCCTCCCCCCCTTTTTATCTTGGCTTTTTGCTGTTGTTTTTTTGTTCAGAATGCTCTTGTGTGTTTCATGGATATTTTGTTCACTGTAAGCAATACTGTAAAACTTTCTCTGTCCTATCATACCGTGTTTCTACTGTACCTCCTGTAGTAAACAGTAAAGAAACAAAAACCTGTTTGCTTTTTACTGGAATGCTTTTGAATGTGAACATTACTGTACATGTGGACATACAGTTACCAACCAAGACATTTCTGGTGTCAAAATGGTGGATTGCATGTTTCGCATGCAAATACCTGTAAAACTGAAACATAAAAGTCTATGCAGTTTTTGTAATGTCAATAATAGCCAGTATTTTGAAACCTGGTGTACTTTGATTGACTGCATGTACCTTGTGAAGTGAAAACAAGTGTTATTCTTTGGCAGACTAATTTCATTTTGAGTCAGATTTATAGTGTTTTTGTACAGTTAGTGTGTGCAGGGAAAGATGTGTTCTATTTTGAAATGAAGAGTTAGTATATATTTAACAAAATGTATTTTTGGGAAGAAAATTATCCATTTGGCCAATTGTGTTTTGTAGGTGTGAGTCTGTGTTAAGAGTTTAGAAAACGTATCTGAAGTATGGGTAGGCGCTTGTTAGCGATTGGAAAAAACTGTAAATATTGTACATCAAAGAATTTACTTAACATTGCAAATATTACACATACACTACAGATATGTATATTCTTATTAATCTTCACTACCGGGGATGTATCTGACAGGCTCTCTAGACTCATTAAGAATATGGAGTCCAGTATATTTCATAAATCTCCAAAAATACTGGCAAAAAAAAAAAAATAATGGGGAAAAAAATATGAAAAACTACTGAAGGTCTATAATGTTCATGATCAGAGGATAATACAGCTGCTCTCATAATTCTTTTTTAGAGCCTTTATTTCTTCCTCATGCTTTTTCTTCAAGTCCTCAATTTGTTCTTTGAGAAATTTTTCTTTGTGACTGGAGAGTTCATCCAACTGTTTGTAATCTTTACGTTGTCTCACTTCTGTCTGCTGCATTTCTCTCTCATGTTGTTGTTTCAGTTCTTTTATTTCCTCCATGTGTTTTTCTACCAGAGCTGTAAAGTCTTTGGTGTATTTCTGTCTGAACTCATTGAACTCTTCAGCCTGTTTTCTGGCTTCTCCTTCATATTTCTTCTTCATTTCTTCCAGTTTTTTCTTATACTTTTCCTCCAGTTCTTTCCGCTCCTTCTCCTCTTGCTCTCTTCTCATTCGATCCTCTTCTTTTCTCTTGTTGTCATATTTTTCTCTTTCCTGTTCGTATTCTTCTTGCAGTTTTCTAAGTTTTGCTTGTTTCTGTTCATTTTCTTGATGTCGTTTGTCCCACCACTCACTCTTTTCCTTTTCCCACTTCTCTCGTTGGTTTCTCATCTCTTCTCTGCTTTGTTCCAGCTGTCGGTCAGTTATTTCCTTTTCCTTTGATTCTGCCTTTAGTTTTTTCTCCAGATCTATACGCTTTCGTTCCCACTCTTGTTGTTGAAGTTCATCTTGTATTTTCCTTTGGCGGTCCTCTGCTTCTCGCCTTTCCTGTTCTCTTTTTCTCTGTTCACGTTCATCCTTTATGTTATCCTCCATTCTTTTAAGTTGTTTTTCTATCAGTTTTCTCTCCTGTTCAGTTTCCACTCTCTGTTCTTCCATTCTTTTTTCCATTGCTTTTATCTGTTCCTCATGTTTTTGTTCAAGCTCTTCTTTCTGTCTCATCATCTCCTCTTCCTTCTCTTTTAGGATCCTCTTCACTTCCTTCTTTATTGCCACCTCAGCCTCTTGGAACATCTCAGTGGTGTAGCAGCTGCCTCCATTTTCGTGCACCATTACCTCAACCTTTGTCAGCAGCTCACTGACCTGAGCCCGATTCTTTGCATCCTTATTATTAAAGACATGATATCTGTCTCCACAGTCATAAATCAATTTTTGTACAAATTCATCACAATCTTCTTTTATGTAAGTCTCAAATGTTTGATCGCCCAGTTCATCTTTCCTGGTGAATGTAACAATAATGAAATGTTGTGAATTTTTCCCAAAGTATTTCTTGATCAGTTCAACGGTATCTTTTTCCTCCTTTGTAAACCGGCCAATTGACAGCACCAGTAAGATCACATGAGGTCCAGGAGACAACATGGTGATGCATTTCACAAGCTCCTGCTCAACTTCATCATTGGACAGACTCGTGTCAAACAGACCGGGGGTGTCGACCACAACAACAGGACGTCCATCGACCTCTCCTTCTGCTTTCTCACAGTACTTTGTCACTGACTTCCCGCTGGGTTTAGATTTAAAACGTTCTTTCCCTTGCCGTAGGCCCAGAATGGTGTTTCCAGTTGCGCTCTTTCCACTGCCAGTCTTTCCAATCAGAACCATCCTGAGACATTCATTGTTCTGATTTCTATCATGAACACACATATCCCTTTTTTTTCTTAAATCCAGCATTTCAGCTTTAAGTCTTGTGTTAATGTTTTTCTGTTCTACCACTCTCTCCATCTGAGCTAATATGAACATGTCTTTTGTGAAGGATTTGGGTCCTGTCTCTCTAACCTTTTCCACAGCCTGGACCAGCTGTGGGATCTGCTGTTTGTTGTTAATGTTGAGAACAACAGATCTTCTGCCACAGCTCTCACAGAGCTCCTGGATGTCCTGGTTTTTTTTCACAAAGTTAACAACAGCTGGAGCTGTAGGATCTGAGTCCACAGTGAACAGAATCATGGTGAAGTCATTGACTCGAGAGCTGAATGTGTTCTGGATGGTCTCTAATTCTCCCTTGTCTTCATCAGTGAGGGGAGCCACAGGTAGGACCAGGATGAAGGCATGGACACCCTCAGGATCACAGAGGGAGATACACCTGAGTGATTCCTCCATCACTGCCTCCTGAGGTTTTCCATACAAGGCAGGCAGCTCCACCAGGGAAACCCAACGTCCACACACCTCTCCCTGATGTTTAACACACTCTGATGAGTTGGAGACTGAATGAAGCTCAGTCTGACCTAAAATGGCCTTGGCTGCTGACGTCCTCCCTGCTCCTCTCCTTCCACACAGAACCAGGTTTAAAGATGGTTTCAGTTGTGTGGTCTCTTCAGTGAGTGTGAGGCATTTTCCTTTATTTTCATTCACAATGTCCTCAATCTTCTCCATTAACTGTTTGTGGTCTTCCTCAAACACATTGTAGTGTCTTCCTCCACAGTCACTGAGGAGTTCATTCACACAGAAACTCATTTCATTCTCATGTGTGAAGATGACCATCGAGTATTTAAAGGCATTTTGATCAAACAAACTCAGGATGACCTTCAGAGTTGCTCTGTTCTTTTCAGTGAAATCAGAAGGTTTCACTAGCAGCAGCAGAACGTTTGGTCCAGGAAGGGAAAGAGTCACACAGCTTCTCATCTCTTCAATAATTGCTTCCACAGTCAGACTAAACATGTCTGGCGTTTTCACCACTGTTACTGGTTTTCTTTTCCATTCTCCGTGAGCCACCTCACATTGCTTGCTCGGGTTTAATTTAAAGAACTGAGAGTGTTTTTTCTCTATGATGAATTGGCAGAGCGTTTTCTTTTTGACCTCACTTTTTCCAAATATCACAATTCTGAGTCCAGGTGCTGTAAATTAACAAAAATACTAAGATTAAGACGCCACCAAGCACGTTATACAGTATATATACAGTATATATATATATATATATATATATATATACAGTATATATATATATATATACAGTATATATATATATATATATATATATATATATATATATATATATACACATATATATATATACACATATATATATATACATATATATATATATAAAACGTGATTTACTTACACTGTTGGGAATAATCACTGGGAGACAAGACAAGACTAGGGCCGACATGGGAAGATAAGGGAGTCAAAAATAAAAGGAAATATAATATAAACTGAAATCAGGAAAACCAAACCTGGGAAACATAAATAAACAGAAACCCCAGGAAATACTGAAAAGAGACAAAACTCAAAATACTGGGTCATGGACCCAGGGATCATGACATAAACAATAACTTACCAATTTCCATTGTTGGACCAAATTGAAAGGTTGATGTTTTTTCTTGTTTGAGGTTTTCCTGCTCAGAAGTCAGACCTGTTGCTGCATCCTCAAATACATCACAGACCATGTGTCCATTGTTCTCTTTTGCAATTTGAACCAAGCGTGTTAGCAGCTCTGCACGTTCAAGCTTCTTCAGCATCAAATGTCTGTATTTGCATTTTCTGATAAAGTCCTTTAAGGGTTGATCTTCTTCCATCAAAGCTGAGCTCTTCTCTCTGGGAGTTGATTTCAGAACCAATGAATGATCAAATGATTGATCGCTGAATTCTTCAAGGACTCTGCAGAGCTTCAGTCTTTGCTCCTCAGTGAAGTCTTCAGGCTGTAGAACCAACAGGAACGCATGAGGTCCAGGATCAGAGAGCCTCACACAGGTTTCTACATGTTTCTTCAGTTTGTCCTCAGAGATGTTTGGAAGCAGCAGGTCTGGGGTGTTAATGACAACTATTTGTTTTTCCTTGAAGGGTGTACTGAATTTCACACAGCAGTCAGCTGCTTTTTCAGTACAGAACTTCTCCTGTCTCAGTATCATGTTCCCCACTGCTCTCATCTCTGACCATTTGTTCCCCAGCAGAACCACCCTCAGCTCGGACACTGCAAAGAGAAATAAATCATTTATTTCCAGACAATTAACTGAAGAGAATCAGAACAAGAATTGACTATCCATACTTCAAATATAAAATTGTTGGGTTACCATACCATACCAGCTTTATCTATAAAGCATTTTAACATAAAACCAGGGCTCACAAAGTGCTGTACATATACAAATAGCATAAATAAACAAAGATAAATAATAACTAAATAAATCAAATCAAACATTTTAAAACAAATCGAGTCAACCCCTTAAAAAGTACCAAAGGCTTCAGCAAATAAATATGTTTTGAGAAGAGTTTTAAACTCAGAAAGAGAAGAGGCCTGCCTAACGTGCAAGTGCAGATCATTACACAACAGGGATGTTTTTCTTCCACACACATCTATAAAAAAACACATATAATAATAGATACATTGACACACAGAGACATTTAGGTAGAAGCACATATACGCATACAGAACAATAGACACAGAGACCTGCACCCCGACTTGCATGCACATGTAACACACACAAAGCTACATGCCTACACACACACCCAAAACTAGACACTCTACAGACACACAAGTTACAAACACTCCTACATTCACGTATAAATTTCATTTAAGAAACATTGAGTAAACATGTGGAGTTGGTATCTGTACTCAGGGAGAGGTTAATGCACAATGTGTGTACAGTTTCAGAGAGTACGTGAGATACGTGTGACCTGTGACCACTGGGGGGTCTGTGTGTTCATGCTGGCGACAAATTGTTTACATCAGTGCAAAGAAGGTCTCTGTGTTCAAGTATTACCAGATATGCAACTGGGCCATATGTAAGTTGAGGCTGGCAAATGTTTCTTTGCTATTCTTCACAGCATGCAGAAGGAAACCAGTGCACATAACAGGCATATCAAACTGACTGGGAAGTTATAACTATAGTCTAAATGCAATGGATACAATAAACATGCATCATTACAAAAACTTAAATATTAGGCATTGATTGAAAGGTTATTTCTCCCCTTAAGTTAGGGAATTAAAATCAATAAATCTTGCAGGAAATGCATTCATTTCACCCAACAGTTGTTTCAACACCAACGAAAAAAACATTACATAATACACCTCCATCACACAGACATATACATTTTACACAGACTTACTGTTTGGTGGCACTAACTCATAGCTGGAACTGCGTGTCAGTGGTTTCATATCATCTGTGAGCACAAGGACAAAGACACATTTTTAGCACTGATTTTTAAATCATAACTTAAACACCGACTTTGGGGGATTAATACCGCTCGTGTGGTGGAGTATCACCAAAGTGGAAGCTGGAATACTTTCTCATTGCTCCTGATTTTATCACTTAGGCCAATAAGCTTTTAACCTATGATGTTGTAGCCCAGTGGCAAACATGTGCACTTAGAGACTGTTTATTGTAATTATTATTAAAGGGGTTTTATTCTATTCAGTTGAAAACACTCACAATTGGAGAAAGACTCTAAAGGAAAAACCCAAATTATTATTATTTTTTTTTTTTTTGTCTGTCCCATTTGGTTCTTAAGCCGTCAGAATTGTTGTCTGAAGACCAACAAGGATACCAAATGGATTTATTTTGCCAAATGGATCATCATGGCATTGCCGTATTGGTCCATTTGATCAAACTTTGTTGTTATTATTTATTTTATTTTCAGTTGTTACAGATGGGACAGACATGATTGGGGGATAGGAAAGGGAGAAAGAAAGAGAGGAAGGAAAAGAAAAACAGAAGGGAAAAGGGACAGTGAGAAAGGGCACTTACAAAGACAAAGAGAGAAAAAAAAATCTCCTGGATCACCTGTTGAGAGAAAAAGAAGAGAAAACAAGCAAAAACCAAACAAAACAAAGCAACATACTAAACACAACACCATCACGTTAATCTAGCTAAGTGTGAACAGCAGTAAATACTAAATATTGAATGTTGTTGTGCAGCACGCAGGACAGACAGCGTACAATGTGCTTTGAAGTAGCAGCTAAGAAAGGTGTAGTTTATGTCTACGAACAGTGAACACCCGTGTGCACACCTGTGTGGATCAGCGCGCTTGTATACAAAAGGTTTCCCCATGTAACGGTCTGCTAGAGGGTGTGGAGGGCCATAGCCCCGTCCCCCAGGGCATGAAGCAGGCATGGAGGAGATCCAGGCTCCAGACATCCAGAGGCCCCAGGCATCCAGAGTGTGGGAGTCCAAGGAGTACCACTGGAGGGGCATCCGTGCCAACCTCCTGGGAAGGGCTGGGGAGATCCCCAGACGAGGGGTCACCCAGTAGCCACGGAGCAGAAGCCAGAGGGGGCTGCACCGGCGTGCCCGCCAGCTCTGCCGGCAGCCAGCTGTGCCAGAGTGAACCGAGTCGCAGGCCCCGAGGCCGGAGGCCCGAGGGCCCCCTTTGCCCCGGAAGAGGCCTGACCGAGCGACAGGCACCAGGCCCCGCCAAGTAGCCACCGGGAGTGAGCTGGTGCATACCTGAGCGCCCAGCCCCGGACACCAAGAACCACCATTGCACCGACCCCTGAGGGCATCAGTTACCAGCAGGGAGTGTGGTGAGGGGAGATAGGCCTCCACACTTTGGAGGGCCTGGGAGTACCCAGGGAGGTGGAGTCTAAGACCCGACCTGACATATAGACACAGACAAACAGGCACACACAGACACAAACATGCTTTCCCACCCTCATGCACACATATACAAACACTCAGCACTCACCCGACGTAGGGATAGACATACATGGACATGTACACACAAACATACTCCCCAAACATACTCTATGCCCCGGGTCCAGGTACCCTCGCCCCCAGAGGGGGAAACGGCACCCAGACCCAAGAGATGTACCCTTTCCCCCGGGGTGGAGGCAAGCAGACCGCCCCAGGGTCCGCAGCAGCAGGGAGGCCAATCGGACAGCCAACACCTCCTCCCAGCCCCCCGCCCCGATGGCTAGTAGAGAACGGGGGTGTGTGAAGACCCCATACCTCCCTCCTCCCGCTCATGTGTAGTGTTGCTGCGTGTTGTTCTAAAGTGCATTTAAAACAAGGGAGGGCATGGTGCTGCTGCCAGAGAGCAGCAGGTGTTAGCACGCCCCTCCCGAGAACCCTCAAGGTCTACATGGATTTAAAATTGAGAGGTGGGCACCGGCGCCAGAGGTAGGTTTGAATACACAGACCGTCCACTGGACGCCGTTAACGTAGTCACCCTCAAGGCCCTATATGTATATGTGTGTGTGTGTTATGAGAGTGTGAATAATGTGGATGTCTAAGTTGTGGAATAAAATTGAGGCACAGGTGGCTAGAAGGGGACAGAGGGGGGGGGATGCCTCCCCTGCACCCTGGTGACACACCCGCACCCCAAGGCCCTACCTGTGTGGGTGGGTGTGGTGGAGCGGGAAGAGGGAGGCAGCCGGGGATGGGGAGGAAAAGAAGGGAGGGGCAAGATGCCCCTCCTTAGGGCCAGCTCCTCCGCTGACCCCAGTAGGCACCCCCGTCCTCTAGTACCCACCAAGGCAAGGGAGCCCAGGCCCATCCAGACCGGGCCTACGGCAGCAGCACCGCCAAGCCCCACAGGACCTGGGGAAGCCCACCCTACCCCACCGCAGAGGAAACTGTACCCACCCCAACATTTAATCATCTCCAGACTACACAAGACATCAGACACCCAGGTTAGGTTTATTCTCCACCTCTCCTGTGTCTCTCCCCCACCTGCAGAGTGGACTTCTGCAAGGATGGAACAACCTCCCTGCCAGTTGAAGAGCCCCCCAGTTAGGCCGATGCACCAGAGGCCCCCTGCGCCAGGGCTGAGCCCCCGTGCACCCACCCGCCCACAACCCCGGCGACACACCGACGAGGACCGATGCCCCCAAGGCCCAGCCAGAGCCCCATCACGGAGACGAAGCACCCCCGAACCCCAAGCCCCCACGCCTGCCCCGGATCCACTCAGGGGCAGCAAGGCTACCAGGCCAGTAACCTACGTCCGCCAGTACAGACCCTCCCTCAGCCCTGCTGCACGCAGCCACGATGAGAACACCCTCTAAGAGCGACCAGAGCCACTAACCAGGTTATGACCACAACCCCCCGGGTTGAGCCCTCCAGGGATAACGTCTCTAGGGGTTCTCCAGATGCCCTAAGCCCGTCCCAACCTCCACATCAACCACAATAGCGAAGGCGGGACCAAACCACAACCCCCCACCCCCACTAGGTGATGAAGCCGATCAAAGGAGCCCAAAGGGATTGATCAAATGTGGTGGCAGAGGCTGTATAAAGACTAATGTGATCTATTAGATGGTTTTTATATTGATTAGAATTAAGATTATTTTTATTTTTCCAGTTAAGGAGGACCGTTTTCTTGGCAATGCATAGGGCTGTAAAAACAATGTGGGCTGTGTTTATTTCTGCAGTGACCTCATCCAAGTTGCACAGCAAGCAAACCCAAATTATTTAGTATGGAACTGTATTTTTTCTGTTATTTATTCATTTTTGTTTTTTAAAGGTTATTTTTTTGACCTGGATACAAATGCAGTTCAACCAATGGGATTGTTTGTCCCATCTTGTATTTTCATGTTTGGTTGCGCTGCTAAGGCTGCTTAGACCACATGCGCCATAGCTGTACCTGTAAGAGAAACGTGGTAGCTGATGAAACAGCGAAGCTGTTGGTGTCTGCTTGATTAGCTGCCAGATTTGGAAATACGAAGCTAGTTTTATGAATACGAAGTGCTTTGCACTGATCAGGTTTTTTTGGAATTGGAGAAAGGAGCTGAGACTCCACGGAGAACTTTGGATTACAGACTTTGTGGAAATCCGTAGAAGAGGAATGATCTTCCATTGCAATAGATGGCGAGCCACAGCCCATATAGAACTGAATCTTGAAGTCTGCTTGCCTGAGCTATGGTAGGATAAAACTGTGCAAACCATACATCGATCGTGGACTGAACTCACACCAATAAACTGCCAGATCACCAAACAGGCCTGAACTGGATTATATTGACACTTTAAAAGACCCGGGTCTGACATTCTTTTATTTTGGGTATCTGTGCGCGCACACACAATTTTGGTTATTATTGTCAAATGCAATACAGTGCACAAATTTCAAATACAGTTGAACCATTGCTTCATTTGTGGTTGTGTTTTCATTGTGGTTACCCATCCTCTAGGCTCCTGCCGTTCCTGAAGTCTTCTGATTTGCCCATTGTTTATATATTTTGTTACATGCTGGTTACAATTGTTGAGAACGAAGTATTATTTTTTGTCATTTTTGTTATTTCCATTTATTATTTTATTTTTGTTAAGTCTATTTTTATTATTTTGTTATTTCTGTTATTACTGTCATTACTGTTGCATCATAATCATGTAGCAAGCATATGTATACAAGAAGTATTGATACAAGAGGTATTGATATTGCATTCAGATGTTCAAACATATTGGTATCATATTAGCCTTTATTACAGGTCCAGTAAAAAACCACTTTAAACTGTTGAGTTGAATTTATAACCCGAAGTGCTTTTGAATTTATAATTTTAATGTTTATGCAGACTGCAGGGTGAAAGAGTAACTCTGTGCTAAAAGAAGACAGGAAGTTATATGTCTTTGAAGTTACATGCTTTTGCAGGAAGTGAAACCAAAACCAGAGTTTTGATGATGCTATTATCATCTTTTATGCATTTATACGTCTGATTAAGCTTTGATTAAGTTTTAAGTAGTTGTAGTAGATTGAAATATTTGTTTTATATATTTTACATAGAAGTTAAGATCATCACAACACAGGATGGCCTTAGCTTGGTTGCCTGGGTTGAGGTCAACTAAGGTGCAGAGAGCAGAGGCAAACTCTGTGCACGCACAGACAGACACATACACACACACTGTTAGGGTGTAGGTGAGAGTTGACGGATGAAGCAGTAGATGCACGATGCGAGAGCTGAGCTGGCTTACGGGAAACCACCGGGGAGAAGATGGAAGCCAGTGTACTTTTAATTGTGCCTTAGGTTGTCGAATAGAACATTTGTGGTTTTGAAGCTGATGTATGTGATGACGCAATGAGGGGGCGTCACTAAATATACTCGGATGCATATAAAACTGTATTTTGATGTTTGGAGGATGAGATTGTGGGGCTGTCTGCTTACGGAGTCCGCTCATTCTCCCACGCGTGTCATTTCATTAAAATCATCGTCTTTACCCTTTGGACCAGTGTGGTTACTTGCATTCCTCCTGTGTTTCCTTCCCTATATTTTTGAACCTTAACACAATGTACCTACATCATAATCATAAACCCCTCTAAAACCATATGACATAACGTATGCCATGAAGTGATATGCATCTCTCTACAAGTAGAGAGTAATATCAAGGAGTATTAAGTACTGACCAAGTAGTGGCACCAAAGAGTTGATGTGTGACAGTACCAGTTTGTCAAAGCTCTTCATGGCCACTGACATGACTGCCACTACCCTTAAGTCCTTCAGCCAATTTAATTGATTTTAATTTACTATTATTACTAAATTAAAGTATTAATATTACTTTAGAACTCTTGGTCATATGGCGATATGGTCAGGCTCATTGCCTTATGGGGGTTCACCTGCTTTAGGGCCTTCAAGATCTGTGTGTCACTTGTAAAGCAGAGTCTGCAGGGTCATGGGAGAATTTGGTCTGGGATTCTGTGTTAAGGTTGTCGAATCTTGCATAGGAACTGTTCAGGCAGTCCGCCAGGGTGACATCTCTGATCTCAGTGCTGTCTGTATTGTTCTTGTAGTGTGTGACATACTGGATACCCTGCAGCATATCACCTGTTTCATTTTAGAGGCTTCTAATTTTTGGGAATGTGTGCTTTTTGCTGCAGCTCAGCTTGTACCAAGCCCACTTATTCAGCAGAGATAGGAATCACCAGACACCCCATATTACGATTAGGGATGGGTATCATCAATGATTTCTACAACTGATTCAATTCTGATTCACAAGGTCCCAATTTCAATTCGATCCCCGATTCGATTCAATTCAATTCAATTTTGACTCAGTCAGAAATATTATAATTATGATCATTTATCTTGGATATGTACTGTGGAAAGAACCCTATAAACCTTGTAAATTAAAAATGTTTAATTCAAAATTATTTCATTATTTCTTTGCCATTACAAACTCAGTGTAAACTATCTAGGCATAAAAACAAAGCTGACAATTCTGAGATGTGTGAGTATCACAGCAGATGCCTTTGTGTCAAAGTAACTCAGGATAAAACTGAAAAACACGAAGGAGATTTTCCTGAAGTGTAGTTTGATCTTCTTTTGCTGCTGGTTCAGTGAATTTTGGTCGGCGCAATGAAACCTGCAGCTTCAGAATCTATGAGATGTCGGCTTTCAGCGCCGACAGCGTGTACGTGTGGTCGGGTAAACAATCCACGTGTTGTGTTTACATCTTTGTGCGGAATCTGTTTTCCTGCTCTAATTTTCTGTTTTAGCCGTTTGACGGTTTTTGAAATAGTTTTCTGAGCTTTAACCTGAGATTCTGACGTTTCTGGTGTAACCGAGCACTTGTGTAGAATAAAATCCCCAAAGAAATAAATTTACAGTTTATATTTATTTTTTTCCTGTTCCTTTCACCTTTGCATAATGTTCAGCAACAGCACCATAAGCCCTTCCTTCTCTGAGTTGATCTAATCAAATTTCACCACTGGGGAGAAATGAGAGGCAGCTATAACAGATGTGATGTATTGAGGTTTTGTTGATGTGACCACTAAACACGTGATGTTACCTTGTCCACCATTTTGGGCGTGTGATAGTCACAGTGAAAATGTGCACCAGGCCTCAGGTGCACAGGTCTAGAGACTGGCCTGCAATCATCTGGCAACCACCAGTCATGAGGGACTCCCTGACAACCCCTGTTGCTACGAAAAAATGTGTTTTCTCCAACCAGCTGGCAAAAACCTCCTTCAGAGTTTCTTGGACACTAGCATATTGCTACCACTGTGGTTGATCAGAAAGTTCTAGATCAACAATCAAGTACAAGCAGTAGGTTACTTAGAGGCATGGTGTGACAAATTTCATAAATTTATTTTTGTTTTTGGCAGGCCTTTTACCTCCTTACCATCAGAATGAAAACAGAACCCTATAATTTTAGAAGACTTTGCTTAACCTTCCAATTATTTGATTACCACTCAATCAAAAGGGATATTTAATCAAATGTACATTGCATTGTATATTTGTGTTACACTAGATGGCTGTACTGTGCTATCTTTAAAGAAATGGATGGTGGATGTGTTAGTGATGCAAGTTTATACTAATTTTATGCTTTGCACAGCTTTTAAAAGTGCTGTTTGGTTTGATTTTTAATTGTAATTATTTGATGTACAGAAAAAGAAATCATCCATTCACTGATCCACCTAACCCCATCCATCCACCAAATCAAGTGTCAGAGATAAATCTTTTGGAACAACCTTCTAAAACCCGTGTTTACATGTGCACACCGTCAGATGTTCTGTGAGCTTATGTAATCACCTTCAGTTTGATTTATTTTTTAAATAATGCTTTGTTACAAGGATTTAAAGAATGACTGGACTTACCAGTTCCTGCAGTTGCCATCATGTGACCTGCACCTCTAAAAACATTAAAAAAAAAGAATTATTAATAACATAATTAGCAAGTTTTAAAACAACACAAGGGAAATTTTACTTATGTCAGTGTTCTGTGATCTGGATGACTTATCATAAAGCTATGTCCTCTAACTTTTCAGCATTTTTACAGAATTGTTTCACAGAGTGTTTCACACACTGTTCATTAAAAATGTTCTGCAGTTACATTGGTTGAAATTCAGTTTTCACATAAGAGTACTGCAATAAAGCAGTAAACAAAGTGACTGTAGCAGCTGACCTGTGCAATGTATAGAAGCACACCAAAACATTATTTACTGTCAAATTATCAGCCATCTTTGTTTTAATAAATTGTCCTGTTGTTTTCAAAGGAGCTTGGAAAGAAAAGCGTCTGGACTTCTTTGAGTTGCTTGAAGACGTTTCACCTCTCATCCGAGAAGCTTCTTCAGTTCTAAGGGTCAAATGGTGGAAATCTCAGGAAATCACATGATAGGGTGGGGCCAGGTTTCACATTGAGCTCACCCGAAACTCTGGCTGATTAGGACCCACACCCACTTTCACACCTCGGCTCATGTGATTAGGTAGAGGATCATCAGGGGGTCCTTTGTCCCTCTTTGGGGGGAAACTCTCACTGGGTTTAAATCTGGGACTCTCCACCATTTGACCCTTAGAACTGAAGAAGCTTCTCGGATGAGAGGTGAAACGTCTTCAAGCAACTCAAAGAAGTCCAGACGCTTTTCTTTGCAAACTCCTTTGACTACAATGACCTGGATGACTGAGAACCTTCACAGACATATTGTCCTGTTGTTTGGAAAATGTTGCCTGCTGACCCAAGATCAGTTCCATCTGTGGTGACATTCAAAACCAGCTCAAAGGAGTTTGCAAAGAAAAGCGTCTGGACTTCTTAAAGTTGCTTGAAGACATTTCACCTCTCATCCGAGAAGCTTCTTCAGTCAAATGGCCGAGAGTCCCAGATTTAAACCCAGTGGGAGTATCCCCCCAAGGAGGGACAAAGGACCCCCTGGTGATCCTCTAATCACATGAGCCAAGGTGTGAAAGCGGGTGTGGGACCTAATCAGCCAGGGTTTCGGGTGAGCTCATTGTGAAACCTGGCCCCACCTTGTCATGTGATTTCCTGAGGTCAGATGGCCGAGGATGTGAGTGGGCGTTAAGGCGTCTGGGGAGGGAACTCAAAACTGGATTATAGATGGCAGACAGTTGGTGTCGTAAACCAGTTATAGTAGAGATAATCAGATAATCTTTTCTTTGCAAGCTCCTTTGACTACGATAACCTGGATGACTGAGAACCTTCACAGACATATTTGTAAAGTTTTATTTTGCTGGTTTCACTCCCTTTCATTCCCTCCCGTTTTTAATCGCCTGAGTTCGTGTATAATGAAATATGCTGTATAAATTTGCTATTACCATTAATGAATGTTAAAACATAAATTAACTGTGGTTTATCACAGGTGTATTTTCAGTTTCTCTGAACACTTCAGAGTGGCCTAGTCAAAGTCCTGACCTAAATCGGATTGAGATGCTGTGGCATGAAAAAGGAAGTTCCTGCTCGAAAACCCTCCAGTGTGGCTGAATTACAACAATTCTGTAAAGTTGAGTGGGCCAAAATTCCTCCACAAATCTGTAAAAGACTCACTTAAAGTTATCAGAGATACTTGATTGCAGTTGTTGCTGCTAAGGGTGGCCCAACAAACAATCAGGTTCAGGGGACGATCACTTTTCCACACAGCATCATGTAGATTTGGATTTTCTTCCCCTTAATAATAAACACCTTCATTTAGAAACTGCATTCTGTGTTAACTTGTCTTAATTTTGTCTAATATTTAAATTTTTTGTTGATCTGAAACATTTAAATGTGAAAAATATACAAAAACTTGGAAATCTGGAGGAAACACTTTTTCACACTACTGTGTCTATAACTCTCTGAACTCACCAGAGAAAACATAAGGTGAAGAGATGGCAACAAAGTTAGAGAGCAAGCAACTATCCCAAAGGAAGAATGAAAACGAGTCTTACAGGAGACTTGCACACTTGCCCATCCTTGTAAGCAGCATGTACGTGTGCAGGCTCCAGAGATGACATAATGACAATGAGAATATTAAATAAATCAAATAGAAGTATTAGCACTAAAGTGGACATGCATTTTGGGTGTGCTAAATAGGAACTAATGAAGATGGACAGGCCAACGACTTCTTAAATTCAGTCTGACTTTTGATCACTTTGCTCAGTTATAGTTGAGTTATGTGCACTTTCCACTGTGGTGCAGTAGTAACCTTGGAAACAAATATATGTCAGTCAAATATGTACGCGGACGTGCCCGAGTAAATAATACTACACCCCCAGGGGCGGATCTAGAAGGGTGGCATGGGGTGGCAAGTGCCACCCTAAAATAATCCCTTGCCACCCCAAGTGCCACCCCAGTTTTGCATATGACAGTGTTGTTTATTAAAATAAGATAGCATTAACAGTTTGAGCGTAGTTACAGTCAACAGTGAAGATAAATGCTAAAACTGAATATATTGCATCGTGTTCCCCCCTCCGCTATTAACAAATGGTTCAGCCCATAGCAGGACCGGGTTTTTTCTTGTTTTCAGTAGCAAGCGATGCTTATGATTGTGCCAGAGCATATTTTGAACAACACCATGGGAATTTCAGATTGTACACAGCAAGGGCGTAGATTTGGTTTTGGCATTGGTGGGGACGGATGATTCAACCACCGAACCCTGCCCTGTTTCTTTTTTTTTTCCTTTTTGTCTTTGCTTCTTGATAAAAAAAGGAGAAATATACTTGCCTACATATGCTCTTCTACATGCTTTTAAACCATTTAAAATTACAATTCATAGTTTTATATGTGAATTATATAATGTTAATTTACTATTAAACAAATGACTGATTTTAGAGTTTAGTTTACTTCAGTCATATTCCATATAAATCAGGTATCATACAAAAATAAAAAAAAGCTTCAAATACAGTCATGACAATAAAAGAATATGACTTTAAGGACTTAACAACATTACTTCAGTTATAGTGCACCAACATCTCTTACACATTAGCACTAAGGGAACACTGAATGACCTGCTGGTTTTTGTCCATAAAACTACTCATCTAAGATTACCACAAAGTAAAAGATCTCTCAGCAAAATTATGCAACATTTTAGGCACTATTGCCCCGATCAAATCAGTGAGCTGGGATTTTATATTCTAAACATGAACTACTGTTACAGCAACAGACATGGACTACTGGTGCCCCACACAACAACTCAATGTCCACTATGTGAAGGAGTCTATACTACTGTTTATACTATACTGTCTATACTATACTGTCCTGGTGGACATGGCAACACTTTTTTCATGGTTACATACAGTTTTAGACTGATGTGGGCCAAAGCCTAGCACATACCTGCCAACCTTGAGACCTCAGAATTAGGGAGACATTCAAAGGGGTTTTTACAGTGTTTACTTATCGGAAAAAATAAGTTAAATGTCACCGGCCTGTTCCGGGGGTGTCCAAATTCAGAGGCTGCGTCCACCCGGCCTTCGCGGTCTAAGTGGGCCGGGTCCTCCGAAAGCCGGGTAGACCGGAAATGAGCGACTGTGAAATTGGGGGGGGGGGGTCTAGCCTTCATAATTACGTCACCTCTGCCGTCTGCTCCTTGCTGTCTAAATAAAATAATATATTGCGTAGATTCTCGACCATCTCACACTTCTGTTTAATCAGTTTTCTGTTTGACATTTATTCAGCTGTGTGAAAACCCCAGAGGAGCCCTCCCGAGGGATTAATAAAGTTTTATTCAATCTAATCTAATAACTTTAATCTCAGCCAAACCGATTTACTCACGAACAAATAAAACACTGAAAAAGGCCAAACAATAACATGTTTAAGTTATTTGAGGTTTACACAGCTACATTCTCGCCTGAAAATATGTTAAAAGTTTATTTTGCGACCCAGAAAGAGTAATAAGAGTAATATTAATACTAAGTAGCTGCAGTAGTAGTAGCCATTGTTGGAAACTGGAATTGGCTGGGCCAATCTAGGATATGGTTTTTCAGTTTTGTTGTCTGGGTCGAAAATCGGGAGAATTTGGGGAGAATGGTGGCTCCGGGAGATTTTCGGGAGGGGCACTGAAATTCGGGATTCTCCCGGAAAAATCGGGAGGGTTGGCATGTATGGCCTGGTATTGCTTGCAACGTTATTATGACGGACACATTTTATGAGTGAACTTGACTTTAAGTGACTTACAGGTTTCTTTGAAAAATACTTTCTTATAACCAGGTTCTTCATTTTTGCTGCCATCCTCCTGCTGCAAGGAGGTCCTCACAGTGCAGGATTGCTGCTGCTAAAACTAAACAAAGCTCCCTGAAAGGCACAGCCAATCACATTGGCCATATTTGTCACATGAGGTAGAACTCCAGTAGAGAACGTAATTTAACTCTTTCTGCACCGCTGGGTGAATGAGACGTTGACAGATCGTTTTTTCTTTCTATCGGGTTTGTATTTCTTTACCCGAAGAGGTCAAATTATTGGTGGGGACAATTCAATAATCGCTGGATATTGGTGGGGACATGTCCCTTCCGTCCATGCCAAATCGACGCCCTTGGTACACAGGTGCCAGTCGGACGGCCAACTCCTCCTCCTAGCCCCCCTGCTCCAGCAGGCCGCAGAGAACGGGGGTGTGAGAAGACTCCAAACCTCCCTCCACCTGCTCATATGTAGTGTTGATGTATGTGTGTTCTAAGGTGCATTTGGAATGTGGGGCCTCCCTGCTGCTGCGGAGTCGGGGCGGTCTGCTTCTCTCCACCACAGGGAAAAGGGTAACACCACCTGTGTCTGGGTGCAGTTTCCCCCTCTAGGGGCAAAGGTACCTAGACCCGGTTCTTAGAGTACGCTTGGGGAGTGTGACTGTGTGTACAGTGTCTCTTTATGTCTGTCTCCACGTTGGTTGAGTGTGGAGTAATTGCATATGAGAGCATGAGGGTGGGAATGGATGTTTGTATCTGTGTGTGCCTGTATGTCTGTGTCTATATGTCAGGTTGGGTATCAGACGCCACCTCTCTGGGGACATCTCAGGCCCTCCAAGGTTTGGAGGCCTATCTCCCCCCACCACTTCCCCTGCTGGTGGCGGACGCCCTCAGACATCGGTGCGTTGGTGGTTCTTTGTGTCCGGGGATGGGCGTCCAGGTACGCACCGGCTCACTCCTTGGCGGCTGCTTATCGGGCCTGGAGCCTGGGGCCACTTCGGAGGTGGGATGCCCTCGGCCTCTCGGCCTGGGGCTCGGTCACTCAGGCACAGCTGGCTGCCGGCGGAGCTCACGGGCACGTCACTGCAACCCCCCCTAGCTTCTGCTCCGCGGCTGCTGAGTGACCCCTCATCTGGGACTCTCCTTAGCTCTTTCTGGGATAGTGACGCGGCTGCCCCACTGTTGGTCTTCCTTGGTCTCTTGTGTTCTGAGGGCCTCTGGATGTCTGGAGTCTTGATCTCCTCCATACCTGCTTCATGCCCTGGAGGACGGGGCAGTGGCCCCCCCACACCCTCTAGCAGATCATTACATGAAGGAACCTTTTAAAAAATCAAGCGCGTCCATGCTCACAGGTGTACACACGGGTGCTCACACACACAAACTACACCCTTTTTGGCTCCTACCTCAAAGCACACTGTGCGCTGTCGATCTTACGTGCTGCACAATAATGTTTAACATTTAGTATTTACTGTCATATTCCCATATATCATTCTGATGTTGTTTATTCTGTTACTCTTGTTTTCTTCTGCTTGTTTTCTTTTTTTCTTTCTCAACAGGTGATCCAGGTGATTGATAGATGTATTTTTTTGTCTGCTTATTCTGTTGGTTTTTGGTTTTTGCCCTTTTTCCACATCCCTCTTCCCAGCTGTTTTTCTTTCCCTCCTTCCTTCTCCCCTTTCTTTCCCTCAGTAAAGTCTGTCCCGCATACAACAAGTGAAAATAAAATAAACAATTAAAGGTGAATCAAATAGACCATTACGGCAAGGCTGGGATGGTCCATTTGGTAAAGTAAATCCGTTGGGCATCTTTCTTCGCCTTTAGACAATAATTCTGATGCAAAAGAACCAAACGGGACAGGCAAAAAAAAAAAAGATTTTACACAGGTGGTTGGATGTTACACTCTGGAAATGGAAGGAAGGTGAGTGTTATTAACCCTCTGTGGTCCACGGACACGCTGCACCTCTAAATCACATGACTGATCTAAGCTGACATAGCAACAAGCTGCAGCCACGCTGAGTCTGTATTTCAGCCCACATTGAAATTTCGGACTTCAAAGTTTTTAAATTTTAATTACAGGCCAGTAAATCCAGAGTTATGATAATATATATAAGCCACGCTTTTTTCTAAATACTGTCGTCACGTTTTTGTGTGTGTGTGTGTGTTTTAAGCGTTTTCTAAGGACAGCGCGAAAACAGTAAAGAAAGGAAAAAAATCCACCTCTTTCCTATCGGTGGAAAAATGTACCATGTTGACCAATTAAAAAAAAAGTCAACACCTGGGATTTGGTTGTTTAGGAAGAGGGAAAAGTTTTGGGAGTGACGGTAACGGCAGCGAGACAGAGCGAGCGAGTGAGAGAGAGAGAGAGAGAGAGAGAGAGGGAGAGTTTTTAGATGTGGGAGATTTGTGACGTTTAGTGTGGAGTTTATACTTAGTGTGTTGTCTTGTCTTGTGTAGTTGTTCTGTTGTGTAGTCGTTTTGTTTTGCGTGTCAGTGAGGGCACTAATGAATGTCACTAAGGCACATTTGCAACATAAACACTGTCACTAAGTAGAAAACCAGCGGAGTGATACACCTGCTGTTGTCAGGCCTGCAGGTTTATCCCTGTGCTGTTCTCCTCTGTCTTTTACTGGCACATATCATTTGTGGGGCATCTTATTGCAACACCTGATTGTTCTCTCACTTTAGTTTTAGTAATATTTTTAAATGGTTGCATAAAATGAAAAAAAAAACAGCAGGTGTATTGGCTGCATTTTTAGATAAATAGTTGTATATGTTTACAAAATGTACAATTTATATTTGCATTTCAAGTTATAAAAATTAACTCAACATGTCTGTGTTTTTTTTACAGTAAAAAATACGACTAGGATTGTAGGTTCTTTGTGTGATTTCAGATCAGTGATACTAATGCAGTATGTCAGTGAAAAAAAAAATAACTCAATTCAGTTGAGCTGAAAAGAATGATACCAAAGAAGGCAAGGGGAAAAAAATCAAATGAAACAATCTGAGGGTGAAATACAAACGTAAACTCAAAAGGAGTCAAAAGTGGCCGATTGTATTTCAGACCTCAGAGGGTGAATCCAACAAATCATGAAAAATTAGGTTTACATTTTTGTTCATGACAGTGCAGATTTCTGACATTTAGTGTAATTTAAGCTGTAACAATTTGATAGTTTTCTAACAAAAAACAGTGAAACTTAAGTTAGACTTGTGTTTGTAAATGAACCGCCCCATGTTGTGTAGCTTTCTGGATTTTATACTTATTGGGCTACATGTTTATTTATTATACAGGCTATACAGTAGATAACATCAAAACTCACATGTTTTATGTAACTAAAGTGTGTAATTATGTGGGCTACAGACAATAATTAAGTTATAGACTATATTTATATTTACCGTAACCACCTGCATATGTGTTTGTGGGGGGCCACCCTCATGCCACCCTAAGAAAATTTCTCTAGATCCGCCCCTGTACACCCTACGCCATTTCCGTGTCAAATCCGCATTTATCTGAACTAAAACTAAACCTGAAGTCACAAAAACTTCCTAAAATCAGGAGTTCAGTGAGATAGAGAAGCCTATTTCTGTCTCTTTGTTTAACGAAGCTGATTGCAGCACATGCACCGTTTTATCAGCAAAAATGGGTTGAACACAAACTCACCAGAGACTCTTCGGTCATGCGACTAATTTGTCCTCTCGTGCAGCCAGTAATCAATTATTATTAAACTCAGTCAATATAGCCAACGCACTGACTGCATCCAGCTTTTCGTCTATATATTTCTTTTTCGTTTTAAAACGTTCAGCTTGATTTGATTCGAGGGCGGAATTTATTCCGATTTGCTTAGAAAGGTTCCTACTGAAAGACGTGACGCGGAAGTATCTGCGTGGTGGCCACAGTAAGAGCTGTTCCAATTCTCCAAACACTGAGGAAAGGAGCTTCAATGCTTCCTTTATTGCTTCCTTTAGCATAGGATACACTGGACCATCCTTTATGAAAAGGGAGGAGAAAATGCCATCCCATAATTCATTGCGACGGATCATCCGACTATTTATGAAAACCAGCGACATCAGTTGCCCAGATCATGGAAATGTTCATTGTAACTGCATTTTTTGTTTCACCCATAACCTGCTGATATATTTATATGTTTTAACAATAGTCTGTTAAACTCTCAGATGAACTCTGAATATCACACTGCGGAATAAAAACTAGTTTTTGCTGAGTTGTTGCTGAAGCAGGCAGAAAACTAAGCTCAATAAGCTCAAGATTGTAATCTATATTAACTAAAAAGAAGTATGTTTATTGTTCTGTATAATCAGTGTTCATTAGTAATGTCCTTTGCTTTAGGATTAATTTTTACTTTAGTCCAGGTCAACTGGAATAGGTGATGGCTGGAGGAAATTTTACTGCAGTCACAGAAATCCTAAACAGAAAGGAAAGGAGCTACACAGCAGGTAAATATAAGAAAATAAGATGTGTTTAATTTTATATGCCTTGGGACAGATTTTTTATTTTATTATTATTTTTATTAATCCTTTATTTATTCAGGTAAAAATCTTATTGAGATTAAAAATCTTATTTTTAAGAGAAACCTGACATGATGGCAGCAAAAGTCAAAAACACATGCACCACATAACAACATAACATTTAAAACAAATACAATATTCTGTAGATCTCGCAGATTTACCAAGTGAGGCAAAATATTGTGATGTCACATTGGCAAGATGATCACCTAACAATATGCTGTAATTTATATACAAAGATGCAGCAAATCTTCAGTTAAAAACAGCATTCGGCACAAATTAGCAGCTCAAAAATCTGTTTGATTTCTGTGAAAACAGTGCAACAGTTCAGACAAATGAGAGGAGACTGAAGAAGAATTACTATGCTTTTGATATAAGAAATAACTGCCAAAGGTTCTGAGAATTAGGACTGCAAATTTATCCAGAGGGGAAATGCATCAGTACAAACAAAGCCGAAAAAAAAGAAGCTAATTTCTGTTCATTTCCTGGCTGTTTCATGAAAACCTGTTTTCCTTGACCTTAACGAAAATGTCATCAAGGTCAAGGAAAAGAGGTTAGGAAGAGGTGACAGGAGGTACTTTAGGAGTACATCCCAAGTTTTGTCTTCTTGTGCTTGTTTTTCACCAGCAGCACAATCCTGAACGCAGACACTGTGATACAACAGAGAGAGAGAAAACGTAATCAAAGCAAATTCATCTGAAATCACAACACTCGGCTTACGTGACAAGTGAAATCTCAGCAGTCAGTGGTGTGCTCGGAGAATTTCAGGTGCTATTCATCAAAGCATAATTTGGTTAAGATATATTGATTAAATTTCAGTTAAATTTCAAATCCAAACATTAACCCAATGCGCAGACTGTGCTCATATACAACTGTGTGCTGTAACACTGTTTCCTCAGTACAGAGCAGTGAGTGTTAAAGTTAGTGTGGTGCAAAATTTGTGCTACAATTTTAAAAATGTCTGTGAAGGTTCTCAGTCATCCAGGTCATTGTAGTCTAAGCCTGGCTGATTGGGACCCACACCCGCTTTCACACCTTGGCGCATGTGATTAGAGGATCACCAGGGGGTCCTTTGTCCCTCTTTGGGGGGATACTCCCACTGGGTTTAAATCTGGGACTCTCGGCCATTTGACCTTAGAACTGAAGAAGCTTCTCAGATGAGAGGTGAAACGTCTTCAAGCAACTTAAAGAAGTCCAGACGCTTTTCTTTGCAAACTCCTTTGACTACAATTTTAAACATTTTTCAAATACTAGATGTCCAATTTGAATGTTCAATAGTTTTAGGAAAAGCATGCATAAAATTGTCAAATCCAAAAGATTAGCAGCTATTTGACCATAAAGGCCTGATTCGCACAGTCTCCTCTGAACATGTAGAGATGTGTCTGCTACTGGAACTCTGTGTGGCATTTATCTGGGCTCTAATCTGAGCTGCTGTTAACTTGTGATTTGTGAGGCTGGTGACTCAGATGAATGTATCCTCAGCAGCAGAAATGACTCTTGGTCTTCCTTTCCTGGGGCGTCCTCATATGAGCCAGTTTTCTTGTAGTGCAGGCAGATTGTAATTTAAATGCTGTCTCCAGGTGGAAACAGGCAGAGTGATACACCTCCTGCTGTCAGGGCTGCTGGTATCAGGCTTGTGATTTCTCTTCTCTCTTGTGGTGGACAGAAACTATTTTTGGAGTAGAACAAATTATATTGTGGGGCATCTGTTGGGTTCATTTTTGAGAGAGAGAAGACAAATATACTCAAAGTTCATTTTCTTAAATTTATTTAACAGTTGAGGGTTCAAGTAAAAAAAAAAAAAAACATCTGCTGTGTCTCTCTGCTCAACTTAGGAGACCCAAACAAACACAGAACCCCACACCCAGACAGTAAATGCTTTTTATTATGTGTGATAAACAGGACATTTGGAGGAACGCCACAGGCTGAGATCCACCACTTTGGCTCATGTTTCTTCTTCTGCAGCTTTCTGGGCAACGTTCCTGTTACCATGACAACCATATGTTGTTCTCCGGTCAGGCCTGTAGAGTTAAAGAAGGGGTGTAGAGTGCGTACCATGTCCTAACACCTGATCTATGATGGAGGCCACATTCCTGTGAGAATGATTCTCTCTGTTTATGCCTGTTAGTATCAGAGCAAATCTGAAACTATTATACAATACACTGTGCAGTAAAAGACAACACATTAATATGTGATGCTAATTATGAGATATTAGCTGTAGGGATATAAATAAATCCCAGCACATCTTATTGTGACACCTGATTGTTCTGTAATCTTAGCTTGAGTAGTTTTAAATGGTTATAGACAAAATGCCTGAGGTGTTGGTAGAATTTGCTGTTTGCAGAATTTATGCATAAGTTTTTTTAAATTTACAATATATATTTACATTTCAAGTTATAAAAATACTTCGCTAAACACGTTTGTGGATTTTACCATAAAAAATATAATTGTTCTGACACTAAATATCTGAAGATTTCGTGATCATTTTATTCACCAGAGGAGATGATCTCAGTGATTCAGTTCAGCATTATGTAAAAAACAGTGACAGTGTTTTACAAAAAACGGATTCATGATTGTGGAGGCAGATATCAGCTCTTTAATAATAAGGACAAGACAGACACACAACTCAGAGAGCTGCTGACAAAGGCTGATAACACGCTGAAGGAGAATGGAGGCAGCTGAGCAAGATGCCTCAGCAAGAGGCTGAGGCAACAATGCAGAAGGAAGTGCAGAAGATTCTGAAGGAAAAGGAAGAAGAGATGAAGAGTAAGGAGGAGGAACTTCAAAGAAAGCACAAGGAAGAAATGGAAGCAATGAAAAGAAGAATCAAAAGAGAGAGAAAGGAAACTGAACAGGAGAGAAAACAGAGAGTAAAACAACTCAAAGAAAGGACAGTCACTATAGTGACGATGCCAGCAAGCCAGCAGGGAAAAAGGAGACGGGAAGATCCAGGACTCGCTGGTTACCATCACTGAACTTTCCACTTTCCACAAATGATGCTAAATCTGCTTGAGCAGCTGTTCCTATACCTGAATCTTAAAATCCATGTTATGGAACACTGGTTCTTTAGTACATGACCCAAAACATTTCTTTCCTTAGTTTTGTTCTTCAGAGAGTTAGATTTCCATTGTCTAATAATGCATGAAGGTCTTGAAACAGAAGTGAAAGTCAATAAGTTTGAGTTTTATTAAATAAAAATAGTTTTTGCTACAGTTTATGAGGATTTCATTTATTCAGTAACTGTTGAGTAAACATTAATTACTAATTAATACTTCAAAAGTATCTTTACTGGATGTAAATATTTATCAGTAAAGTTAAGACATGACTGAGCTTACTTAGAGCTTATTCATGTTGGAAAAGTCAGCCACTATGAATGAATCCAAAATGGATCAAAGAAGGATGAGCTGGTTCATCACCGAGTCCAGATATGATCGGGTCCTGATCTGTTCCACGAAGGCTCAGATCGGACTTAGTTTGTGTTTCTGTTCAGAGCCTGTGGATCTGATCCGGAGTCACTTTGCTATCAACAGGAAACAGAACAACAAACATGAAATCATTTTTTATCCAACAAAGTCTCAAAGTGATGGAAGAGAAAGCTTCATCACCAGAGAAGAAATCGCTGAGTCAGGGAAGTTTATTTACAATTTTTAGATCATCAAAGTGAATTTTTTTTCAAATCAAATCATTTTTGAAACAATCTGTTGTCATTTCCAGGTTTGTGAATCAGGTTTTTGTGATGTTGACTGTATTGCAGCATTTTTGGACTGTAATCATAAAGCATCGGTTTGCTTGACGAAATGTCCTAAAAGCTGATAAACTTGTTTTCTGACTGGTTCAGAGCTTCACATGGATTAAATTGTACATGAAAAGAATGAGAGATATTCATTTATTAATTAAATTAAAGCATGTGGTATTATATTTAATCAAATCACATAAAACAAAGAAGAAACTCACAAAAGTGCTGAAACCTTTAACGGAGGAAACAGAGATTTTGAACATTGCTGATAAAAAGACTTCACGTGATCCCATCACTGAACCATAACTCTTATATTTCTGAAGTCAAAACAGAAAAACAGCAGTGTTGAATATGAAAATAACAAAAACCTTATATTAGAGCTTCTTACTGGTAATTCTCTAAACGGAGTTTCATGTCTTGACTTTGAAGTTCATTTTAATAATGCTTCAAAATAACTGTTTAAGAAATGCCGACGTGGCTGCTGAGCGCTGAGACTTTCTTTTAGAAGATGTTGGTAAAGTGTGTTTCTGTAAAACTGGATGTTAGATTTGTTTCATTCTTGAGTCTGATTGGTTTGTCGTATTTAGAGTTTGTGTTTGGATGATCAGCAGACTGAACAGCTGTTTCTGCGTCTCTCGGATGAATCCTTCATTTCTTCATATTTCCTCTTCAGGTCGTTCAGCTCTTCTTCTTTTTCTCGTTGGCTCTGTTCGTGCTGTTCCTTCACAGCTTTTAGTTCCTCGTCATGTTTTTTCATCAGGGCTTCGAGTTCACTGGTGTATTTATTATTTAATCTTTCAGCTTGTTTTCTGACCTTCTCTCCATATTTCTTCTTTATGTCATGAACCATTCTTTTTAATTCTGTTTTCTCCTTCTCCTCCTGCTTTCTTCTCCTTTCAGCTTCTTTTCTTTTGTTTTCATATTTTTCTCTTCCTTCTTCATACGCTTCCCAAAGCTTTTTAAGTTTTTCTTGCTCCATCTCACATTTCTGTTCATCTTGCAGGCGTCGTTTTTCCCACCATTCATTTTGTTTCCACTCAAATTCTTCCTCCCATTCTTTTTCTTTCTCTGGTTCTTCAAACAGCTCCAGAGTTGAAGATGGTTTGATGTGTTCAGATCTCTTCATGAAACAGAAATCCTTCGCTTCATCAAATCCATCACAACTCAGATGCTCTCCGTTGTTCTCTGTTATAATTTGATCCATGAGTGTTAACAGGTCTGAAAGTTCAGATTTCTCCTGTAACAGGTATCTGTCTCTACACAAGCTCCTCATCTCTCTCACAGCTGGATACTGCTCTGTGATGTCTGAGACCTCCTCTTTGGATGTTGATATCAGAATCAACGAATGATCAAATGATCGATCACTGAACAGTTGAAGGACTCTGCAGAGTCTCCGTTTGTGCTCCTCAGTGAAGTCTTCAGGCTGTAGAACCAACAGGAACACATGAGGTCCAGGATCAGAGAGCCTCACACAGGTTTCTACGTGTTCCTTCAGTTTGTCCTCAGAGATGTTTGGAAGCAGCAGATCTGGAGTGTTGATCAGAACTATTTCTTTGTCTTCCATTTGTCCTCTGACAGATGAACAGCAGTCTGGTTCTTCCTCAGTGCTGAAATTGGTCTGTCCCAGGATGGCGTTCCTAACATTTCTCCTCAAAGAGCAGCTGTTCCCCAGCAGAACCACCTTCAGCTCAGACACTGCAAAGATGCAGAGGGCAACTTACAAATATTCATCTTTAGTTCAGCACCCATTACATTCAGGGGTTTAAGTTTCTTCCACAGCATCTGTAGAATAACGGAATACAGCAAAATATGATCTTAAACTGCAGAACTGGTCTGACTCACTGTGTGTTGGCAGGAAATTTATCCTGTTCCTGCACCTGCGTTTCAGGGGCGGCTGATCATCTGTGATGAGAAAGATTTTTTAAAAAACTATACAAGACATTAATTTAACAGTTCACATGTAACCTGCACTGTGCCAGCTTACACATGTAAATCCAACCTGCTGTTGTTTCTGAATAAACATGAAAACTGATGAAAAACTGAAAACGCTCAAAAACAAACAGCAACATCTCGACACTGGCAGCAATTCATTGTGGTGCCATCTAAGAGTTGGAAGTGTCCCCACATGACGTCCCAAACACACCTTTACTGTATCCTTCCACTGCATCCCTGCCTGCTGTTTCAGCTCCTCCATCATACCCGTGTGTATGTGTCATACTCAACTACAAACTTTGATCATGTTCAATTCAATTCAATTCAGTTTTTTTTATAAAGCGCCAAATCACAAGAACAGTCGCCTCAAAGCGCTTTATACTGTAAGGTAGACCCTACAATGATACATACAGAGAATCATATACAACTAAAATATATTTACTCATGATGAAAACAGCAGAAAGGCAGCTGCATATTTCTGACTCACCAGACATTGCTGCAGTCGCCATGACGTCGCTCTGCTGGAAACAGGAGAAAATAATTAAACAGTATTTACTCTGTCTAATTACACACTGTCCATAAAGTTTCATGTGAATGAAACAGATAAAAAAATTATAATATAATATAATATCATATCATATAATATACTGTGTTAAACAGTTGAGTGATGCCCTCATTTCTTTATGCTTTGCTCCAAAAGAACTATTGATCCAGTTTCAGCTAAAGGACCTGTTGAGTAGATTCTATGCAGTTTATTGATTGTAATAAGGCGTGTAAATAAAAAGAAATGAAACATCTATGCTACTCTACAAGATATTTTTATAAAACTGGATCTAGCTTCTGAAAATGATAAGTGAAGCCAAGGTGGGATTGCCTGAAATCTGCATTCTTTTTAATGGCCAGCAGAGGGCGCCTCCTCTGGACGCAAAAAGACTTTCAGTTGTACAGATGTTTATAGGAAGGAAAACGGCTTTCAGCTCCCTCGCTCTGACCTCAGTAAATACTTTCCTTGTGAGTTTATGGGATCAGCTGATGAATTCAGGTCATACTAAATAAAAACTTTCATTTGTTTTGTAAATTATCTTCATTATTAGAGTCAGAAAAGATGAAATGAACCAATGAACGTGTAATTTCCTGCAGGTGAAAATGCTCAGCTCAGGCTTCATAACAGGACTTTTCTAACCAGTTCGTGATGTCATGGAGGCTTTCCTGTATTATCTGTGCACATAATTTTTATACATTAGTATGAATCCAGAGCAATATTTTGGTGCATTTTCTATTTCTTCTTATAGCACGCCTCACCAGGCAGTGAATAATGATGGTCTTCTGTGGGGTCCAAGCTGTTCTTATATTCAGAGGCTTATAGCAGGAACTACTTGTTTACGATGTCTGCTGAGTCCAAACCTGAAAAACCAGTTTTTCACCCACTCCCACCCCAGCTCCTCATTCCAAGCTGTTTCAGACATTATCAACGCCATACTGTAGGCTTTGTTGTCGATATCAGTTCTATAGGGAGTTCTTCTATTTCTCTCCCCAACCTATACTTCCTGTTGGGGAGAGCTGAAAGAAGTTAATTTGTTGCTATTGTTATTTAGCAATAGCCTAAAACATAAAAGAATAACTATGATCTAATTTATTTCTATGTGTTTGGCCATGATTCTGTGTTTATATCTCATGTCATACTGTAGTATCTGTTGTGTATCCACAGGGTTAGGATTATATTTTGTAGTGTTCATATTTACATGAATCATATTTGTCTATTCCTATCTGTACACTGATGTCTAAGAGACTGAATATCTGAAAAAGATGTTAAAGTATTTTGTACTTATACCAGTTTGAGAACCACATTCCTATTTGCCAGCCAATGTGTGTGGCAGCAGTAAACAGTCCTCACATACAGGAAATAAATAAAGTATATATCATTATATTATACTGTTTTTTGAAACCTGTGCAAACTTACTTTAATTCAACAAATGTTTTATAGACAGGAAGAGTTACCTGGTGTGTGTCTGTGAGATGCAGATGGTTTGGATGTGGTGGCTGTATTTGATGACCTGGGAATGAGAGCAGTTAAGCAGTTGAGAGAAATAAGATGAATATTTCTTCATGAAGACAATAAATAAAATAGTTATTTACCACACAGATCGTTTTTGAAACACACCTATGTAAAAATGCTTATATAAAAATGTTTTGAAAAATGTTTTGGTGTCCATCCACCCATCTTCTTCCACTTATCCAACTCAGGATTGGAGGGTGGGCTGAAGCCTTTTCCAGCTGGTAAAGGGTGAGGGGCAGGGTACACCTGCACAGGTTGGAGGTTGCTTTAAATCATATTGGAATGACTGCTGCACCCACCGCTTTAAGGAAGAGGTCTGTGAGTGATGCAGCCAATAGGAGCAGCGCAGTCGTGTTTACACCTCAGACTTTATAAAAACCTCATAATCATATAAAGGTGGAACTTGAATCTCTCTTGAGTCACACTGAACTAAAGTTATGATTTAATATTGTCAGTCATTGACTTACAACAGTCACAGTATCCACTATCACAGTACTGTAGTAACTAAGCATTAACCCAGGTTTCAGTGCCTTGATCACAAATTAATGAATGTTAGAATTACTAATGTAAGCTATTTTAGGTACATAAAAAATGTAATTCAAAAAGTTCAATCAGTCATAATTCATAATTCCTTTTGAAGTTTATCGTGAGATGAGTGGACTTTGCTTGCTTTCCATGTGCCTTCTCTCTGAGTACTTCAGCCCACAGTCCACAGACATGCATGAGTTACATTACTTGGCGATTCTAAATTGTCCGTAGGTGTGAATATGAGGTCTGTGTAACCCCTACAACTGATTGGCGACTGTTCTAGGGTCTACCTGCACAGTGATTAACTTGCAAAAATGTATTTCATTACAGTGTTTGGATACAGTTTTTCCCCTTTCACATATTATGAACTGGATTTGCAAAATATTTCTCTGGAAAAGACAAAATCTCAAACACTCAAACAGAGCATGATCACTAAAAACAAAGATGGCGCGGTGCAGATCCAGTTCATATAACCAGTATCACAGTTCTCTGGTAATTAAGTCCTAACACAAAGTCAGTGTTAAGGTGCTGGGACAGCAGCTTTGGAAAAAAGCAAACTGAATTTTTCTTCCAAACATATATGTTTGGAAGAAAAATTCAGTTTGTACGAGAGTTACATGTAAGAAGAAAGACTAGACTTAAACCGATACAGAAAACTGTTCCCAAAACAAGGAAATTTAGGTTCAAGTGACAAATTCTTTTGTGCCACAGGATTTATGTTAACAATACATCAGATCCCAAAATCTCTGGCTTGGCCACGAACAAACTCATGTTTGGCTCTGGATTCATTGAGATTGATGGTAGCAGGAAAAATAAGACCTCTGTTGTGGAACCAACCACCAGTCGGCTGTAGTTTGTATCGCTTTGCTTTAGTGCTGTTCTTTTTCCTTTTGCTTTTTGTCACTGATATGTTGGCTGCCTTGGTCTATGATCGCCTGGCGCTGTTATCTATCCGATCTTCTGTGTTGGGTCAAGATACCTCATCCTCCTGTGATGGTATTTTCTATCACTGGTGTCTGGGTCTTCGTCAGGCGTCATCAGTGGTGCCTTTCTGGGTCTATGCAAATCACGGAGGAGGAGAGGAAAAAGAGCAGGTGTCCAGGTGAGACTCAGACTGTTCTGGGGCTTCTGTTAATAATCTGACTTCTGCCTCACTGAGCGTGGCGCTTTTTAACGCCCGATCAATGACTAATAAAACGTTCTTGTTGAACGATTTTATTCTTTCCAAAAAACTGGATTTTTTATAACTGAAACCTGGCAGCGCGACAGTGACTACTCATCCCTCATCGAACTTTGCCCGGGTGGGTTCTCCTTCCATCCAGCCGCGGACGTCCGGTCGAGGAGGAGGTGTTGCTGCTGTGTTTGGAAGCCGGTTTCACTGTCGTTCAGTAATGGTCGGACATTTTTCATTGTTTGAATTACAGCTGTTAGAGTTGGACATAAAGATCCATTTTACTGCGCTGTAGTGTATCGTCCACTCGGCCTAAATAGCCTGTTTTTAAAGGAGTTAGGTGACTTTTTATCCTCCACCTTGAAGCTGTCCAGACTGGTTATAGTCGGGGATTTTAACATAAACATTGATGGTGACTGACCTCTTTGCCAGAGGTTTCCTTAGTGTCATGGACTCTTTCCATTTTACACAGCATGTGTCTGGTCCCACACACACCAAAGGACTGGACCTCATTTTTACTTTAGGATTAAACATTGGTTTTATTTGTTCTGAGGACATTTTTATTTCGGACCATCGCTGTATTCTGTTTAACTTGTCTTTCCATCTGTCCCTCTCTCCTGTTCGACATGTGGTTAGCTCTTGCATCATAAACTCCTTTACTGCTGATGCTTTTAATTTAGTTTTATCTCCTCATAACGATGTTCATCTTCTAACAAATCTTTTTAATAACTCTTGTCTTTCTATTTTAGACGATGTTTGTCCTGTCAAAACCAGACTAGCTCCTGTTTCAAAGTCGTCCCCCTGGATAAATGACAGCATTCGCTGTTTAAAGCGTTCCTGCCGTAAAGTTGAGTGATTATGGAGGAAAACTCTTTTGCATGTCCATCTCCTTCATTTAAAGGACCTTTTATTTTCTTTTAACACTTCAGTTTGAGGTGCGAGGGCTGCCTATTTCTCAGACCTAGTTTCAAAGAGCAGTGTTATTTGGCACCATTAGTGATATTGTTACTCCTGCTCCACCTACTGTCCCAATTTCATCGAATGAAGATTATAAAAAATCTTCTTTGTTTCTTCGTTGAAAAAGTCAGTAATGTGAGGAACAGTATCTCTCCTTCTGTGTACCTGTTGTCTGCTCCAACTCAACCCTGGCCTGTTATTTTAGAAAGATTTTTCCCTGTGTCCTTACCTGAGCTGCTCAAGTTAGTTAATTCGATGAAAGCATCCTGCTGCTCTCTTGATATTTTACCTGGAACTTTGTTTAAAAATGTCTTTCAGTCTATTGGTCCCTGTGCTCACAATTATCAATACCTCACTGGTTTCTGGTCAGGTCCTTGTTTGTTGTAAGAATGCTGTTATTCACCCACTGTTAAAAAAAAACCCCAAGCTTGATGCTTCTCTGCTTAGCAGTTACAGACCAATTTCAAAATTACCATTCACTGAGAAGACTGAGAAAATTCAATGTTTTTAATATAACGCAATATAATCAGACTTTAACAACACAAGAATGAAGTAAGAATCATGCATCACAGTTCAACTGTTTCTGTCCCTCAACACTGAGAATATGTTTCTCTTTTCTTATTTATTTTTGGTTGCATCTACTCACCTGAAATAGTTATGTCTTTTTACCTCCACAGTCAGAAAGGAACGCCCGCTTCGGATGTTATCAGTCAATTCACTGGGCGTTATTAGAGGAAATCAGCCCCATAGATCTGGGCCAGTAGGCCTGCTACATTCAGATGGAGGATCTCTAACAGGAGGATGGGAACACTCCAGAATCCACTTTGGCTGGATTCCGGTGGATCAGTATCCCCAACAGGATCTGTTTCCCCTCCGTCGGGAGCGCGCATTAGACATGGAGAGCGGACCCAGTGGACTCCGCCTCCATTCCAACAACTAGACGTGGAAGTAGTGACGTTTTACTTTACTGAGAAAGTGAAAGTGTCGTTACGTTACAGTTCAGTTTGTGGGTTACAACAGAAAATGATACATTTATGTTTTCACGTGGATTATTTCAACAAACTGAGGGCGTTTTCCTTAATAAGAGGTCATCACGACTGTGTGAAGTGATTCATATAAGCTTGAAGCTCATGTTCTCAACAAGTAAACGGCTCTGAGTTAATTTCCAGATGTCCTATAAAAAATACTGTTTGCTTTGATTGGTTCACATCGCCAAACGTTATGTCTGCTGGAAACAAAAATACAGCTTTCTGAGTTCATCACTGAAAACAGCTTTCTATTTTATTCTGGTAAAACACATTTCTGTATCTGAAGAACAAGAATGTGGGACACTGTTTGTCTATGATTTTGACAGGGGGGACAGTGTGACAGGGTCAGCCTGAGAGAATCGGTTCCTCCCAAATAGGGGGGATATTAGGAGTTGGTGGGTGTCTCTGGTGTGGTGTCATGGGTTTGCCTCCTCTTTCTGCGCAGGTAGGCGGGGCGGTGTGTCACGGGATGCTGGCACACCGGCGGTACATCAGACGTCATTTGATGGAGCGTTATTTAGGAGCAGCGCGACAGAGGTCTGGTGTCGGAGTATTGTCGCCTCTCTGAGTGGGAACGTGTTTGTGAATGTCCGCGGTGTGCATTACGGCCAACCCATGTTTTGGATTTTGCCTGCTTACCTGTTGTTCTGTATCCTTAGTCGGACCCATCACGCGCTTGCCTGTCAGCTGCTCGTGAAGCCGTATTTCCGGGATCACTATAGAGATCAATCTCAGCTTTCTCTCGCATCCCGGAGATTCTCGTCCGAGCCTGTACTGCCAGTGTGACAAGTGAGCTCTCCCACTCTCCCCATGTTTATTGCCACATTTTACCGTTTGTTTGGTATCTCCCCTAAAATTTAGTTTTTCCTTTTTCTCGTAGATCCACCCTGCGTGCGCCAATTACCCCTTTCCCTCCGAGTGCGTGTCAGCCCCCTTCCCTGGTTTCCCTCCGTTTATTTTTCACTGTACGCAATCTCCCACCCTGTGTAGATAATCCTGACACTGTAAATAAAGAGCACTGCATTCCCTGCGCTCCTCTGTGTTCTGCCATAGAGTGCGTTTGTTCAGCCTAACAGGGAAGCTGTGGGCCGACCCTGTGCAAGACTGTGGCAGAAAGACTGAAAAAGACAAAGATCAGAAGAGCAGAAACTAATCATAATCTTAAAGATATGTAAATACCAGATGGAGGTTACAGATTCTGGCAGCGTGGTGTGAATTAAGAAACCTGACGTTAGAACAGACACTGTTGGATACGCCCCAAATGATTCATCCCCCTGCCGTATTTAGGTTTACTCTAAGTCAGTGGTTCTTAACCTGGGTTCGGCAGAGCCTCCACCGCGGAGGTCACAGAGGTCCAGACACACCCGAATTATATGTAAATTGGTGATGACACGCCCCCTTCTGGCCATCACTGGCTGCAGACTGTCACACTACACTGCTTGGCCAATCAGGGCTGCGGGGAATGTAGCGCGCGCAGTAGTCAACATGTGAATGTCGTGGTAGTACTTCGTGTGATTTATTTTAACATTTTAATCCATACTAACTATGTCGGGCAAAAGAAGAAAGTGGTCGGACGAATATGTACAGTATGGATTCACATGTATCACGGAACGTGATGGGAGTGAGCGTCCTATCTGCATGATTTGCAATGCCAAGTTGAGCAACTCTAGTCTCGCACCGGCAAAACTAAAGGAACACTTCTTGAAGCTGCATGGAGACGGGGAATACAAGAACACAACACTTGCTGAATTCAAGGTGAAGAGAGCCAGATTCGATGAAAGACCCACTCTGCCTGCTCTTGGATTTGTACCCGTTAACAAACCGATCCTCACAGCATCATACGAAGTTGCTTACCTGATCGCAAAGCAGGGCAAGCCACACACCATTGGTGAAACACTCGTGAAACCAGCTGCGTTAAAGATGGCAAATCTGATACTCGGAACAGTGGCCGAAGGTAAATTATCCCAAATTCCTCTTTCAAATGACACCGTCAGCGACAGAATAGAAGACATGAGTAAAGACATCTTGGCTCAAGTAGTCGCTGATCTGATTTCAAGCCCGGCAAAATTCAGCCTTCAGCTCGATGAGAGCACAGACGTTGCTAATCTAAGACAGCTTACTGTTTTTGTGCGCTATATGAAAGATGACATGATAAAAGAAGATTTTTTATTTTGTAAGCCTCTTACAACAACAACTAAGGCAGCCGACGTGAAGAAGCTTGTGGATGACTTCTTCAGAGACAACAATCTTTCATGGGACATGGTTTCTGCAGTTTGTACAGACGGAGCTCCAGTCATGCTGGGAAGAAACTCTGGCTTTGGTGCGCTAGTAAAAGCCGATGCACCACACATCATTGTGACTCATTGTATTTTGCACAGGCATGCATTGGCAACAAAAACCTTGCCTCCAAAAGTGGCAGAAGTATTAAAAACTGTGGTGGAATGTGTGAACTATGTGCGAAATAGTGCTCTGAGGCACCGCATCTTCAGTGAGCTGTGTAAAGAAATGGGCTCTGAATTCGAGGTACTTCTGTACCATTCTAATGTTCGGTGGTTATCCCGGGGACAGGTGCTGAATCGTGTTTTTGCCATGCGTGTGGAATTAGCCCTGTTTTTGCAAGAGCACCAACACTGTCATGCAAATTGCTTCAAAAATCCTGAGTTCCTTCTCATTTTAGCGTACATGGCTGATATATTTGCAGCTCTCAATCATCTCAATCAGCAGATGCAGGGTGGTGGAGTCAATATCATAGAAGCGGAAGAACACCTGAAGGCTTTTCAAAAAAAGCTAACGTTATGGAAACAACGAACAGAGAACAACAACTTCGCAAACTTCCCCCTTCTGGACAACTGTGTAAGTAAGGTCGAAGATGTGTCTGGAATCGGAGATATGTCTGTATCCATGGAACTGAAGCAAACAACTGCAACGCACTTAGATGAGCTTGTAAAGTCTCTCTCGAGATATTTCCCTACAAGAGAGTCATATCCAGCATGGGTGAGACAGCCGTTCACGTTTGCTGTTGAGACAGCAGATGTCAATGATGAATACCTTGACGAAATCATTGAAATTCAGCAGAGCCAGGTTCAACAGCAAGTCTTCAGAACAACAACGCTCTCAACGTTTTGGTGTCGACAAATGGACAAGTATCCAGTTATTGCTAAGAAAGCCCTGGATTTTTTTATACCATTTGTTACAACATATCTTTGCGAGCAATCCTTTTCGACGATGCTGGACATAAAAACGAAGAAAAGGAACAGACTTTGCTGTGAAAATGACATGAGACTGGCACTTGCCAAGGTGAAGCCACGCATATCTGAACTGGTCTCTCAAAGGCAACAGCAGAAGTCACACTGATTTGCAGGTATGTAATTTGTTGTAAGTTCATGCATTGTGTTGGTTTTGTTCTTTGAACAAGGTGATGTTCATGCACGGCTCATTTTGTGCACCAGTAAAAAACATATCTATGTCTTGAATTTGAAAAAAAAAAAAAAATTACTTTTCACTAAAGAGGGGTTCGGTGAATGCGCATATGAAACTGGTGGGGTTCAGTACCTCCAACAAGGTTAAGAACCACTGCTCTAAGTCGTAGCTGGACTGGCCATCAGCCCTCCGGGCATTTGCCGGTGTGTAAAAGTAACTCAGTTGTGTGGTGGTGGCTATCGCGGAGCTTCCACAGATTCGGTAACATTAGCAAGTGGTGGAGGCCAGCAGGTGGATGAGGGAGAGGGGAGGCAAAAGGAGCAGAGACCCGAGGCGGCCGCCGGTCCGAGTGTCAGGTGAACTGAACTTCAGGTAAGAAGTTATGACCTGCAGTCTATCTGGGTCAGATATAAACCAAGTTTAGGTGGAGTTTATTTTCGTTGTGCTGACTTTTTACAGTCAGTTACAACTCCTACTGCGTACTAAAAAGACGGAATCGTCCTGCATTCAGAGAAAATATTTCGCATTTCGTATTGAGCTGAAAAGGAACAGTTTGTCCTGGACTTCAGCTACAATGGAGAAAGACACAAAGCTGGATTTATTCTGTCGTTACGCTGCACAGCTGCCTCTTCTTCTCTCATTCTCCCCCATCCCTCTCCTGTTTCTGCTTCAATCATGAAACTGATCAATGATCAGCTGATCGGCTTTTCTCTCTTGTTTATTTATCGCCCACTTTGCGCCAGAAAGAAGAAACCGCCAGATGTCGCGCTAAACAACAGCAGCAGGTTTAAGCTTGATCAGCTGTTGTTAGAATTTATTTAATATTAATTTCTAGTATCAGCTGATGTTTGCTGGAGCCACAGCTGTAAAGCTGCTGGTCATGATGTCGGTTTGTATATCTGGTGAGAGGGAAACATGCAGATGAAACCAGGAGATGTCCTTACTGAATCATCAGAGCTGAACAGGTGATGGAGAAACAGGTTTACCTTTTGGGTGACATGGATGAGTTGAAATTATGAACTGTTTCTGAGAGACAAATAACACCAGGATCCTTTTTCTAAGCAGCTGACAGCTGGTAACTGTGCAGGGGCGGGTCTAGCAAAGTGTTGCCAGGGGGCCAGGTAGGGCATTAACAGGGAAAGGGGGGCACAAAGAAATACTTTCTTATTCTCATTTAAAGTGTTTAGCTGTTATTAAATAATTATCTGAATCTTACAACCAAAGTTTTTATCTAACGTAAAATGTATAGTAATCATACATATACCAACAAGACTGTACATCACTGTCACAACAGCGTTTGTTTTCATTCAAAGGCTTTATGGCTTTAATACCTGGGGGGCCGGTCTCTAGTCAAAATGCCCGGGCCGATTTTTTGTCCCAGTCCAGCCCTGCTCTAAGTAATGACTAAATAATCTTCTGCCTGGAAGTAATCCTGACCAGAGTTCTATGTTGAATCTGATAGAGAAACCGTGCACCCTCTTCACCAATGAAGAATGTCAAAATACTAGTAGAAACATGCAAAAAGCTGTTCAGCTGTTTTAAAATAGGTTTGAACGCTTGAACACCAATAAAACTTTTTACAGTGATCCTGAGAAGAGCATAAATAATTTTCTACATGCCACTTTTAATACAGTGTAAATAAAACAGATTTTTTTTTTACTCCTTTTACATTGTTCTATTATATTTTGAGACACACCTGCCTTGTTTCCAACCTACTCTTTGTTTAAATGAAAAGCACTTTAAATTTAGATCTGCCAGAGTTATACATCATTTGGGCCTTAGCTTTATTCAGTGTTTATTTTATTACATTCTATCAGGCTGGCCTTGCAACAATTTGTATGCTTGAATTTTAGTTCACAAACACTCCTTATAATGACTTATTACTCCTGGAATTTTGGAGATGTTAGCTCTTTATACAGTAAAGTTACAGGGGGAACAGATTCTTTCAGGCTGACCCTGCCACAGACTGCTCCCCCATCCAAATTCTGGTTCTAACAAAGGTAATGTGGTCTGCAGGTGAGTTACACCAGCCGCTGACAGCATGACCTTCCTCTTCAAAGACCTCCAGGTCATGCTCTGCTGCCAGTGGGAACCCTACAACAGAGATTTGCATTTGTTGGAGCCATTTAGTCTCTCAGCTTTAATCCAGGACAGGATTTCATTACAGTAATCACGGACGTGACAAAGTAACTGATGATAGAATCATAGCCAGAATTTAGGTACTTATTTATTTTTTTTTTTTATTGGAACTTTTTTTTTGTTCTGGAGTGTTTTACTTTTCAGCTACTTCATACTGAAATTTTTTTGAAAATGTTTCTGGATAATTTCTGTTCAACAAAGAAAAAATGTAGAGTACAGTTTGTCTTATGTACAGTGCGCCAGCAATGCAGGTTGACTGGAAGCTCTTCTGCAAACTAAAGAAGACCTGTTTCACTTTTGTGACGTGAGAATGTTTTTGAGTTATTATAGTAAGGAACCTGGTATGTTGTTTTTCAAACCACACCGATCCAAGTATATTACAGAAAATAAATGAACAAATTCATGTAAATACATTTCAAACATTTTTTGCAGCTCAGAAATTTTCAGTTTCACTTTGGTCATCTCTGGCTCCAGTTCATGATCTCAGTAGGTTCATAACCTTTTAATATATTAGAGAATAATAACTAGGGATGGGTATCGTTTAGGTTTTATCCAATACCGGTGCCAAAACGGTACTTTTGAAACGGTGCCGGTGCTTAAACGGTGCTCAAACCGGTGCTTAAAGAATGGAGAACACAAAATTGATCCAAAAACCTCTCATGTTCAGCTGTTTTTTTTGTAAAAAGATAACAATGTTAGCCTTTTCTGCAGCTATAGGGCATAAATGGTATCACTCTTGGCTGGAAGCAGTGCTTAAACAATGGAAAAAAACAAAATTGGTCCAAAAACCTCTCATGTTTAACTGTTTTCCACTTTTTCTTTGGTCATTTTAGCCTTTTTGGCCAGGGTGAAGGGAGCATCTGCCATCAAACAAGAAGACAGCCGCATGTAACTACGACGGTGTTTGCTAGTTCACTTTACATGCATTAATTTAATAACGTGGTTAGCCTACTCAACGTAAATTAGACACGAACAACATTTAGCTACTCACGCAGAGAAGAACGGCTGCTGCCGCCATCATCATCCGTCATCATTTCTGCTACGCTGACAGGGCTAGGGGCCAGGACTCTTTTTTTTTTTTTTTTTTTTTTTTTTTTCGCCTGTCCCGTTTGGTTCTTTTGCCATCAGAATTATTATCTAAAGGCGAAGAAAGATGCCCAACGGATTTACTTTACCAAATGGACCATCCCAGCCTTGCCGTAATGGTCTATTTGATTCACCTTTAATTGTTTATTTTATTTTCACTTGTTGTATGCGGGACAGACTTTACTGAGGGAAAGAAAATCAGCTGGGAAGAGGGACGGGGAAAAAGGGCAAAAAACAAAAACCAACAGAATAAGCAGACAAAAAATACATATTGACCACCTGGATCACCTGTTGAGAAAGAAAAAAGAAAACAAGCAGAAGAAAACAAGAGTAATAGAATAAACAACATCACAATGATACATGGGAATATGGCAGTAAATACTAAATGTTAAACGTTATTGTGCAGCACGTAAGATCGACAGCGCACAGTGTGCTTTGAGGTAGGAGCCAAAAAGGGTGTAGTTTGTGTGTGTGAGCACCCGTGTGTACACCTGTGAGCATGGACGCGCTTGTCTTTTTAAAAGGTTCCTTCATGTAATGATCTGCTAGAGGGTGTGGGGGGGCCACAGCCCCGACCTCCAGGGCATGAAGCAGGTATGGAGGAGATCAAAACTCCAGACATCCAGAGGCCCCCAGAACACAAGAGACCAAGGAAGACCAACAGAGGGGCAGCCGTGCCACTGTCCCAGAAAAAGTTGAGGAGAGTCCCAGATGAGGGGTCACTCAGCAGCCGCGGAGCAGAAGTCAGGGGGGGTTGCAGTGACGTGCCCGTGAGCTCCGCCAGCAGCCAGCTGTGCCTGAGTGACCGAGCTCCGGGCCGAGAGGCCGAGGGCACCCCACCTCTGAAGTGGCCTGAGCGAGCCCCAGGCTCCAGGCCCCGATAAGCAGCCGCCAAGGAGTGAGCCGGTGTGTACCTGGGCGCCCACCCCCGGACACAAAGAGCCACCAACGCACCAATGTCTGAGGGCGTCCACCACCAGCAGGGGAAGTGGTGGGGGGAGATAGACCTCCAAACCTTGGAGGACCTGAGATGTCCCCAGAGAGGTGGCGTCTGATACCCAACCTGACATATAGACACAGACATACAGGCACACACAGATACAAACATCCATTCCCACCCTCATGCTCTCATATGCAATTACTCCACACTCAACCAACGTGGAGACAGACATAAAGAGACACTGTACACACAATCACACTCCCCTCTAAGAACCGGGTCTAGGTACCCTTGTCCCTGGAGGGGGAAACTGCACCCAGACACAGGTGGTGTTACCCTTTTCCCTTCGGTGGAGAGAAGCAGACCGCCCCGACTCCGCAGCAGCAGGGAGGCCCCACAATCCAGACCCTAATCAGATGGCCAACTCCTCCTCCTGGCCCCCCCACTCCAGCAGGCCGCAGAGAACAGGGGTGTGAGAAGACTCCAAACCTCCCTCCACCCGCTCATATGTAGTGTTGATGTATGTGTGTTCTAAGGTGCATTTAAAACCCAGGAGGGCGTGGAGCTTCCTGCCAGAGCAGCAGGTAAGCGCATAGCCCCTCCTGCTAGCCCTCAATGTCTACGTGTATTTAAAATTGAGAGGTGGGCAACGACGCCAGGGGTGAGGTTGTACACCCTGATGGTAATTTGGATTCCGTGTAGCGTGCCCACCCCCAAGATCCTATATGTATGTGTAATGAGAGTGTGAGTAATGTGAATGTCTAAGTTGTGGGACAAAATTGAGGCACAGGCAGCCAGAAGGGGACGGGGGGGTGCCTCCTCTGCACCCTGGTGACACACCTTTACTCCAGGGCCCTGCATGTGTGGGTGATTGTGGTGGAGCGGGAAGAGGGAGGCAGCTGGAGATGGGTAGGGAAGGAAGGGAGGGGCAGGTGACCCTTCCCTGGGGCCAGCTCCCCCGCTGACCCCAGTAGGCACCCCCACACTCCGCAATCCACCAAGGAAAGGGGGCCCAGGCCCATCCGGACCGGGGCCCAGGCAGCAGCGCCGCCCGGCCCCTCAGAGCCCGGGACAGTCCACCCGACCCCACCACAGAGAAAACTGCACCCACCCCATCATCCACCCATCTTCCAGACTACACAAGACAATAGACGCCCAGGCTGAGATCTTCCTCCACCTCTCCTGTATCTCCCCCTCCTGCAAAGAGAATTCCTGAAGAGACGAAAGCTCCTGCAAGATGTGACACCCCCCCCCCCCCCCCCCCCTCCCCACCAGTTGAAGAGCCCCCCAGGTGGCTCGATGCACTGGCGGCACCCTGGGCCCCATAAACCCACCCGCCCACAACCCCGGCAACACACCAACCAGGACACTAGCCTCCGAGGCCCGGCCAGGGTCCCAGCCGAGAGACGGAGCGCCCCAGAACCTCACGCCCATCCCGGACCCACCCAGGGGCAGCCAGGCTACCAGGTCAGTAACCCACGTCCGTCAGCACAGACCCTCCCCTAGCCCCGCTGCACGCAGCCACGAGGAAACCGTCACCTAAGAGCCAACAGAGCCCTTAATTGGCAATGACCGCTACCCCGGGTTGAGCCCCCCAAGGAAGATGCTCCTGGGGAACCCCCCGACGCCCTAAGCCTGTCCCTACCCCCACACCAATCACAACAGTGAAGGCAGGACCAAACTATGACCCCCCACCCCCACTAGGTGATGGAGCTGATCAAAGGAGCCCAGAGCAATTGATCTGATGTGGTGGCAGAGGCTGTATCAAGACTAATGTAATCTAAGGGGCCAGGACTCTACTCTTCGAGTTTTTGGGGGATGTTGCTAACTCCAGGTCCGATAACAGGCACCACACTCCCAGTAGATGTGCTCGGTGTGAGGTCTCGCAGCAAGCTATCAAATACGGTGCATTCCTCGGCTTTAAAAAACCCGCTATGCGTCGCCAGGTGTTTCATCGGATTCGAGGTGTTACCTCCTTTGACAGTATCAGCTTAAAGCACTTGTTGCAGGCTGCTGAGTTTGCATCTTTTGCTGTGAAGTACAGCCAGACTTTTGACCGCTTCGCCTTGGGCATTTTTAATCTGTAGCTCTGCTCTAAAAGAACGTACGTACCTGGGCCCGCCTACTATCCTCGGAAACGTAAAATGATTGGCTAGATTTGGCTCAGGAAAAAAAAAAAAGCACCGAAATGTGCGCTGCTTTTCGGTCTGGTTACTACCGTTTATGTCAGAACCGGTACCGGTACCCATCCCTAGTTGTAAGTCCTGTCTGGAAATAACTGGGAATTTGTATGTCTAATTAGTGTAATAAATAAATGATCAATTTATTTCTTTGCCCCGTTTACCTTGTCCTCGGTTACAAGTGACTTACAGGTTTCTTTGAAAAATACTTTCTTATATCCAGGTTCTTCCTTTTTGCTGCCATCCTCCTCTCCTCCTTGCAGGTCCTCACAGCGCAGGCTTGCCGCTGCTAAAACTAAACAAAGCTCCCTGAAAGGCACAGCCAATCACATTGGATATATTTGTCACATGAGGTAGGACTCCAGTATAGAACGTTATTTAACTCTTTGTGCACCACTAGGTGAATGAGACATTGACAGATCGTTTTTCTCTTTCTATCGGGTTTGTTTTTCTTTACTCGAGGAGATCAAATTATTGGTGGGGACAATTCAATAATCGCTGGATATTGGTGAGGACATGTCCCTTCCGTCCATGCCAAATCTACGCCCTTGGCGGAGGGAAATGGATGGATGGAAGTTAACATACAAACACACAATAGAAAGACACTCAGGGAATTGGGACTAAACATCTGTGTAACTCTAAGAAAAGCACAGATCAGTGAAATTAATCTGCATTAAAGGTTTCAGTTTGATCGGGAGCATAAACACTGGACCTGGAAAAGTGATGCATTCTTCATGCCTAGTTATCATGTTGTGACCTGGAGTTGCTCCGGTCCGGTTCTGTAGTGTTTTTTTTTTTTTTAATAGTAGTTTGTTTGACCTTTTTTTAGGTTTATTTGATAGATGAAGTGAAGAAAGGACACAAGAGCAGGGGGAGGTTAATGTTGGATCAGTGTTTCAATATTTATATCCTTTATTAGATGTACATGTGCTTTGGTTTTTTTTATTAGTGATCTTAATAATTTTTTTTTTTTAATCTAATTGAATACCATCTATTTGTGTATGATTGTCAGTCCAAAGAGGGAGAGAGGAAAGAGGGGAACGTGAGGAGAAAGTACAAGGTCAGGAAGAACCAGGTAAGAAAACAGGGAATAATAACAGGCAAAACAGAAACTGTTAAACTGGCAAAGAAAAAACGCCAACTAATTTTACTCATACAATCTGGAAGTTGTGTTCTCCCTACATTAAAGCTGCTATACAGAATCTGCAAAACAAACTGGGTTGTCAGCCCTGGCACTGCATTACCATATTGAGCTTCAGTCAGAGGAAGTCACGGTTGCCAAAAACCTTTTGAAGCTCAAGAGTGAGGCTGGTGCCATCCCAGATATGTTAACATTGTACAACTTTCTGGACACTGAAAACTGTATATATTATGTGGCTGTAGCTCAGGTGGCAGAGCAGGTCAGCCATTAACCAGAAGGTAGGTGGTTCGATCCCAGGCTGCTTCAGGCTGCAGGCCAAATATCCTTGGGCAAGATATCCTCGTTTGCCTACTGGTGGTGGTCAGAGGGCCCAGTGGCGCCAGTGTCCGGCAGCCTCTGTCAGTGCACCCCAGGGCAGCTGTGGCTACACCAGTGTGTGGGTGAATGACTGAATGTAGCAAATAAAGGCCATTATACAAATGCAGGCCATTTACCATTTATTCAGGTTGCCCTAACAAACCCAGTTTGCAGCTGTAAAAGGTCTTTTAGTGTCTTGAGTCAGCTCCATACCTGGCTGAGAAGGACCATGGGTCAAAGCAGACTCCAGCACCTGGCTGTGATGTCAGTTGAGAAAGAGATGCTTGAGAGACTTGACCACCAAAATGTGATAGACAGATTTGCCAACCTCAAGGTGAGGCGACATACCGGTAGGTTAAAAGAAAAGAAAAAATCTGCAGAGCCATAGTAGTATCTGCACTCTTTTCATACATTGTATACATTGTACCATAGGCCAAGGTGTCTCCATTTTTCAAATTTTTTAATAATATTTTGTACATTTCAAGGACTCTTCTATTTTTGGAGTGTATTTTTTATGTGTCTGTATTATATTATACACACACATTAAAAGTGAATCTCTGTCCAAAAAATGCACTCAGTTTACTTTTTACTCACTGTGAGCATCATTCATTATTCTCCCGCAGTAACTAAGGTTAGAATATGTATTTTTTAAAATTCCAGTCCATTCTTCTTTTGCAGCATTTAAATAACCTTTCTCTGATTTGATGGTTTTGTTACAGACTTTTCAAAAAAGTGTTTTGCTTTTCTTTCACAAATGTGGGATTAAATTGTGTTAAAATGCACAAAACAGTGATGTCATGTTTTGTGACGAGGACCCAGGCACACAGAGACTTGATGAATTTAAGAATCTCATGATTTAATAAAGAAATTTGCAGACTCGCACAGAGGTGGTAAAATTATGATGACTGATAATGGAGATGAAGACAACAGACGACGAGGACAGGGAGGAACAGGGGTTTAAATGCACCAAAGAGACAATCAACTGGACAACTGGAGACATTTAAAGATGCAGCGACTGACAGAGACAGGGAAGAAGTCTCATCATGACGACTAAAGTTTACCTTGCCTGGATGGACAGCTCTCTGGGTGCTCAGCACCCCCAAAGCTCTGATCCTAGAATCACCCCTGGACTGAAGTGCTTAAAGCCTTTGTGTTTTATTTTTCACGGCGTTCAATAAATGCAGCAAAGCCCCGTGTTGAAGAAGCCGTGCCTGTGTTGTCAGTTACAAAAGTCATCCATAAAACAAACTTTGTTATTCTCAGACACAGTTTCATTCATGGATCACTGAAGGTTTGTACACAAATAAAAGCTTTTTCCTGCCTCAGAATGAACCCACTGTGTTATAAAATATTTATTTCATCTCCAAAAGATCAAAAATGCAGTGCAGAGCGTGTGGTGTCATCTGTCGTGGTCGCCCTCCCTCCAGTGCTGAACAACACCTCTATATTTTGTCTCCTGTCTGTGTGTTTGTCTACTATTGTGTGTTTACAGAGTTTTGGTTTCCTCCTGGTTTCCCACAGTTTTTGTTTTTATTTTGGAGATGGTGGGTTTCCCACATTTTCAATCAGTAACATGCAGCAATAAAACTCTGGCTCTAACTCGCTGACTGATTGTTTTGCCGGTGGTTTTCCAGTTGCCTCTGTTTCTCATGTTTTTCCCTCAGCGGGACTTTGTTGGTCTTTTTCCTCAGTCTCAGAGATCATCTGCTAGCTTGCCATCGCTCTCTCACTGGATTTCTTTGTTGGAAAATGGACTCATGGCTCTGTTCTGTGCAGAAATATTGATGCTGATTGTTGTCAATATTACATTTTGATGACAAGTTCTTTTAAATTTAAGATAAAGCATTTGGGGAATCATGTACCTGATCATCAGTTAACCTATTGTAGTGCGGCTGCATTCAGCCTCATTTTTCTTTGATTTAAGTTCAAACATTTGTTTACAGCCTTGATTTTTGACACTTATCTAGTCTCACTGACCTCAAAACACTAACAAGTCACGTTTTAATCATACATTGATACAGCATTTTATTCTATACGCTTCAACTACTTTATTCGTCGTCTTCTTCTGGTGGTAGACAAACAGAAGCAAACGGCCGTAGAGGTTGATGTAGCAGTTCTGAATCACAGCAACATCAGGAAGAAGGAACACAAGAAGCTGGAGAAGTACCAAGGGCTCAGAGAAGAGCTCGAGAAGATGTGGAGGGTGAAGGTAACAGTGGTCCCCGTGGTAATCGGAGCACTCGGTGCGGTGACTCCCAAGCTAGGCGAGTGGCTCCAAAAGATCCCGGGAACAACATCGGAAATCTCTGTCCAGAAGAGCGCAGTCCTGGTAACAGGTGTGTGTGTGTGTGTGTGTGTGTGTGTGAGAAACAGCAGCTCCAGACTGTTCAAAATGATTTGTTTAAAATGAATGAACAGCAGGAATCACGATCAGTAGGTGAAGTCAAAATGGGCTGGGTCTATTTCTAGATGCCATAGCGCCAGCCAGACCGATAACGCCTGCACCACCCACGAGTGCGACTGCTGCTAGTTTTTCCACCTGCAGGAGGAAAAACGTCTTTTAGTTTTTCTGCAGGAACATTATGAGCAGATTATTGTCATCAGTCACCACTGAAACTTTCAGCAACTCTGAGATATTAGTAAAAACACATGAACAAGTGAATGAGCATTGTCAGCTGTTGGTCATGCCGATCATTTTCATGGTGCATTACTATGACTATGGGAATTTTTATTTCTTTAAATTATTATGCCATCAATAATTCTGGTCACCTGTCAGAAACTTTTTAATACAAAATTGTCAAAACAAGTGAAATCTGAGTAGCAGCCCCTCACAGCTCTGCTGGTTATCAGCTTATAACTGCAGTAAATCCATTTCTCTGTGTGTGCTTCACCCTCATGTGTCTAAATATTATAACTAATTGCCATCAGTGTCATGTATGATCTGGTTTTAGTTGACAAAATATCACACACCACAATGATTGTGTTATTGGTTTTGTTACTTGTCCTAATAATGTAAAGCTGCTTCTTCCATGAGCAGCAGACTAACATTGGTGCCTTTTTTATTTCATTTTTTCACAGCAGCTCCATAAAGACTGTTTCCTGAAAAGCAGAAACACGGTTTAACCCACCTGCAGTGATTCGGCCACACCGCACCGCAGCTCTTTGACAAAGTGCTCACAGTTATATTCGACAAGGTGGTATCCAAGTTCTTTGCCCACCATTGCTTTAGCATCCTCCACTATAACATTAGCTGGGCGTGGCTTATATTTCCTGTCCATGCTGTTATTGATTCTCCATTTATCTTTTCCCACCACATCCCATAACTTCTCCTTCCGCACAGTGCCATTTTCAGCTTGGACAGGGTTGCCGCTGGAGACTCCAGCTTTCAGGACAAAACAGAGGAAAATAAAAACGGCTTATGAAGAGTTTCTTCACTGAATGCAAACCTATTAATTTCTGGTAAGTGGATCATTGTGACAGTCTAGTCTAAAAACATATTGTTTGTGGTCTGAAAACTACACAGTGAATGAATGTGGGCTGTTAGATCAGCTGATATTTGGTAGCAGGTCAGGATTGAAACTTACAGTGGTTTACAAAATGAACAACAAAGCCAGCACCAACGTACACAGCCCAGTGCTCATAGTTGTCACGGAAGATCTCAATCAAGTCCCCGAGCTCTGGCTCCCTGTCATTCTGGGAGTAGAAAATAAGGAAAACAAATTAAATTCTGCAATTAAATAATTAAATTATTTTTACAACCAGTCTCAGTAACATGTCACAGTCTTCATGTCTGACTGGTCTGACTTACCTGATTCCCTCCAGAATCTGCAAAAAATAATAATAATAATAATAATAATTTTAGTACAGATCATCAGAAAGAGAGAAAATGTTTGCTTTTTATTTTATTGGATTAATTGAACCATATTTTGGCAATAAGTAGTTCCCTCTCTGTCTTTTTCAGAAATCATGAAAGTAAATTGTGGCAAATGAGAAATGACAACATCCTAAGAAACAGTTACAGACTCACAAGAAGACGATGATGATCCCATGATGTCTCCAAACGTAGAAACAAACGATGAACTGAACCTTTTAATGGACCTGGTGAAACAAAGAACATTTTGAGTTTAACTGTAACAGTTTTACACACATTCGCACACAAAAACACAATTAGCTCAGTATGTAAAGTGGTCGCGCCATGATTGGAAGGTTGGGGGTTTGAATCCACTGAAAGGCTACCCTGAGGTACCTCTGAGCAAGGTACCGTCCCTACACACTGCTCCCCAGGCGCTACCTTGGTGACTGCCCACTGCTTCACTCAGTGAATGGGTCAAATGCAGAGGACTAATTTCCCTACAGGGATTATTGAAGTATACATTACATTACACACACTTCATTAGCATCCCTGTCAGTGCCAGTGGAAACATCTCAAATGTCTGCCTCATCACACTGTGATTTAAGGACAAATAATTCAGAGCTGAGATTGAAATGACCCAGTGTGGGCTTCATTTATTCACCAGCTGAAATTCTGAAGTCATAACTGATGCATTCAAGAATGAAACCGGAAGTTAATAATTCTGAAGTTTAAAAAAAGGAAAGAAATTTTTCCCTCCCACAGAACAACGTTTTCTCACAGTGAAAAAGAACCACTGAGAGCAAAATAAGAAGAAGAGTAGCTGATGAAGACGGAGCGACATGCAGAGATGGAGATGAGCTTACAGGAAATTTTATATGAGAATGAAATATCGGTGGCTGTTCCTGAACTCCACTAATGTCCACCATCAAAAAAGCTTATTAAGACTTAACGTAAATCTTTCTAAAAGCATTTATCATCACTTTGAAACTCCTGAAAATAAACACAATTCAATAACTTTATTATGCTTTATAATAACTTTTATGAGTTATCATGTTCCTGGTAATGTTTTATATTTAAGCAGAGAAATCTTATAACTTTGACTTGAAAGTTGATGATCTGAAGTAAAACCAAATATTTACTTAGGACCTTCAAATAGAGTGAAGCATGTGTTTGTGTGATGTGCAGAGATAAGTCTGAGTTTCATTCCACTCACCTGCTGAAGTCAGTGCTGCAGAGAGAAGTGCTCTGAGTCCTCAGAGTAAAGCGCTATATATCCACGTGGACCAGCCCATCATCACAGTCAGTGTAAAAGTGAAATTAAAAGTTTGCAGTAGAACAAAACTGAAAGACATACCTGTGTACTTAAAGTGTTTCTCATGTTTTCCTTATGAGCAACACTTTAACTCATGCAGCACATCATCCACACAGTGAACCTTTATTTTTTGTTATGCATCGTTTTTAACTTTAGTAAAACATACAATAAACATCTTTTATCAATCACTATTTTTTTTTATTTCTAATGTGAATTTTAACTCACATTAATCCAATATTCTTTATTTTTAACTGCTGGACTGGTTTGTGCTGGGATCCAGGTAACACTCATGTTCATGTACCAGATGTGATATTTTGGGTGATTTTCATCTTTAAAGAAATCTTCTCATGTTTCAGTAATGGGATTTATATCAATGGTTATTTGCTAGTCACTTGCTGTGAGTCTGTAGTTTATTGTGTTTGGTGATGCAGATGTTTGCATAAGTGGATGAAATACTGGTTTATTGTGGCCATAGAACAGATATTGTTATAATGGTGACTGTGAACATTCATGGTCATGAGATTCACTCTGTGATGCTTCAGTTGTCATGTTACTGAAGTTGTTCATGCCCTTTGTGACAGTGTATCAACATCTGCCATGCTGGTTATCATTGGAAGTGATTGATGAGTTTCTGTTGTTCATAAATCCTGCAGTCAGAGTTGTAAACAAGCTTGTGTGCCTCTTTATTTTAATGCACAGTTGCAGCATTTAGGATCGCACCCCTCCCAGACACCCACCAGGTCGGCGGGGCCAACATCTATATTTGCTTTCAGAAAAATGAAACTAGATACCCAATCTGCTCTGCACGGTTTATTTTAGGAAGGTGTCAGAGTCGCTGTAAAAGCTTTGTGATCATACAGCAGGTCACAGTAGCCAAGTAGGGGAAAAAAACACAGTAAGAATAGTTTCACTTCCAGTTTTTCATGAGTGACGAGGATCCACTGAAGGGAAAAGAAGGAAGAATGAAGTGCAGTGCCAGAAGTGATTGCAGCGGGTTAAATGCTGCAGGTTTGAAGTCGCGTTTTAAAAGAAATCACAACTTACAGTTTGTCTTGATGCGTGCTCAATCATCAAGGTAAGGAAATCTCAAAAAGCTGATTCTGTTCAGAACAGATTTAACTTTTTGCGATTTCCTTACAGTGTAATTTGTTATTAATGCTGGATTAAGATTAAAGAAATGATCTTCACTTAAGGCCTGCTACTGTCATGTGCACTGTGGCACAGCACACATTGAATAATATTTAATGAAACACAATATTATGTTCACAGTGATGAGATCATCTGCACACTCTACAGAGTTACTGTTAATATCAAAAATATAATGCTGTCCTTTGAGATTTTAACATAAGACTGTGAGTGTAATGGATCTGAAACTGTTTAAATCTTCAGAGCCCTCTACAGCCTGGTAACATGGAGACTTTAAAAACATCAGCAGAACGTTTCAGTAGTGTAGTCTAATTTGTTCTTTTCATTTAATAATAGAGTCCATATTATATCCACAGCTACATTCACCCTGGAGAGAAACTAGTGAGGGAGACCATCAGGACCAAGCTGGGTTTCCTGGGTCCAGAGGTTTGGAGAAACTTCTTCCTTTTCTTTCATCACAGCTGTCCTGTGCCAGAAGTTCTGTTGACCCACTGAGAGAGGCATCATTTAAGAAACACCAGGAAGACTGAAGCTCATCGCACTGATCAAGCAGGACTCAAGATCTTCACCAGCAGCTCCCTCACAGGGAAATCTTCAGCACTCCTCTGTAGGCCCGCCCCAGGAGATGGATAAACCCAGCATTTCATGAACACTGTGATGGAGACCTTTGGTTTGTGTAATGTTATAAATACTCGGATACTCCCCAGAGGCTCCAGACTTTTACATAAAGATATTATATTCAGTCCTGTAGAAAGTTATATATTTAAAAATATATGATCCTCTCTGGTTACTCTGGTATGAATAACTCTGAATCACTTTATGGTAAATAACACACTATCTGCAAAAAACTGTGAAAAAATTCCAGATGACAAGTTTGTAGTTCAACATACAAGTGACGACCTTTGACCTTCATCAGGTTTTATTTAATTGTGTCAGAGAAACTCAAACGTGCTCTTCATGCAGCTGAGTACATCAAGTGTTTAAAGCGGAAGCTGTGCAGGTCTGAGATCAGCAGCTTTGTGAAACACCAAACTGAGGTCCTGTTAATGCTGATATATAGTGACACAGTTACATGAGTGATTAATCCTTTTGTTTTTTTCTCTTTAACTTTATCAATAAAGCTGCAGCTTTCACTACAGCACATGTGGTACTTTTTTGTACTGTTTTCATCAGTTCATTTTGCAGTTAACATGTGAACATGTTGGATGATCTGTCTGCTGTCACTGGGTGGTGCTGAGGTCTGAATCTGAGGGCAGCTCCTGTAATCACAAAGAGAACAGAACCATCAAACTCAAATATAAATTTTATCCCTCAAAACTGAAATAAAGCTGATTCTTCTGTCCTCACACACTCAGGATCTGAAGTTCTTCTCTTACATTTTTTCAGTATTACAGTACACTACAGTACTTTAATCCATAGTTCCTGATTAATGAGGAGTTACTGAAGTACAAGCTTTTAAAAAAGATGTTACTGTCTTTACAGATGTGGCAAGAGACTGAAAACATGCTGTTGTTTGCACATATTTAATATTCAGCTCTGCACAGGAGCTGAAGCAGCGTGCAGCCTGTTGCTTTTACAGTATAATACTTGTAATAAAAGTACAGTAACAGTCATTAGTGACTGAGCAGCCCGGAACGTTTCTCTTGATTTCTTTAGTAAATTCATTCACCTGCACAGCTAAACGAACCGAAAAAGTGCAGCGGGGCCTCGGGTCCTTCTGTCGGGTAGTCCAGTTTACTGAAGAACACCTCAGGCTTTCAGGTTAAAACACTCGGTCGTGTTTTCGTAGCGTAAACGCTGGCCCTCCTCTCAGAGTCTACGCTCTATCTGCTATTCCCGAACACAGATACGCAAGTTTCTCCGTGACTGCAGTCAAAGCTGTTATGATGACGTTTCACCCCAATTTAACATCACCGCGGTAGGAATTAGAATCAAACTTATGGGAAAGGAGACCCCTTGGACATCAATCAGCGTGATGAGAACTATTGATAACAAAAGAAAGAATCTTTGGAAAAAAATTATCTGAGGAGAATTAATTAATTTTAGTCTGACCCCAGTCCCATCCACTAACATGGGGGAGGCGGGGTTTATGACCTATACTGCAGCCAGACACCAGGGGGCGATAGAGACGTTTTGGCTTCATTTTTGGGGAGCTGTCGCGTCGTGGGGGCTGGGTCCCCTCCCCTGTTGCTATTTACCGGGCCCCTCCCATGGCTCCCTCCCATGGTCTTGCCTCTGGGCCTTGCCTCTGAGGACGTTGACACTGTGTCCATCCTCTCCTCTGGCGGCTCTCACCTGTCCCCGGGACAGCCCCCTGCTGGCTGCCCAGGCACAGTGTCTGGCCGGTTGAGTTTATCAGCTCTTGGTTAGAGCATGCCAGGTACTGGGACGGGCCCTTCCTGAGGTCTAAGGAGCTTGGAAAGAAAAGCGTCTGGACTTCTTTAAGTTACTTGAAGACGTTTCACCTCTCCTCCGAGAAGCTTCTTCAGTTCTAGGGTCAAATGGTGGATAGTCCCAGAACAGTAATGGCTACAGCAAGAACACTCTACAAGTACACAAACTCTGTGTAAACAATTTTGGTATCAGACACTCGTTAGATTTAATCAAGGTGTAACTATTACAGCAGATATTACTGCACCCTAAAAAATTATTCAGGGGCTTAGTAAATATCATTATAATTCTAAGTTAGATGACCTTGATTAAATCTTTGAAAATCACAAAAGTGTTATCTTGAGTTGAAAATACTGAAAAGAATGCTTAAATTTTCAACACCAGTTTTTGAGTTGAACTGAGCTCTTTTGGTCAAGTTTATTTAAAAGAAAAAATTCTGTATTTGAAACACAGGGTGCATTATTTAAATCTACTCAATATATCTCATAGAAAGTACTCAAAATAACTGAGACACTGGTATTCATACTTATCATTGTCTTGAACTTTAATTATTAATGGTTCAAAATCAATATAATTTTGTCCCCCAGTACTAACTTAAAACTTTGAGTAAGACTAATGACCTTTGGCATGTACCGCACGCGAGGAGCATGGCCTCATGGGAGATTTTCTGCACGTTGAACGAGACAGACACACATCCACTGCAGACTTGGTAACGTTTTCAGGTAAGTGACCAATTCTTACATTAGCTGTCTTTATCCACACCGTTCTTTTATAACATGTTTTGAAGAAAGCGTTTGTCATGGTGGCTCACTTTTCGCAGTGTGTTTGTGCACGTTAATTTAAGTTTTCAACCCGTCTTCCAGTCAAGGCGGCGGGAAACCGTGCCCTTTTATCCTTTTACGTTCTGAGTCGCTATCTGCGTTCCGGGTAATTTGACCGGAATGTCCCGGTACCAGCGACCTGACCGTTTAATCGGGGGCATTTTAGGAACCACGTGAAAGCAGGTGTGCTCAGACATTTCTAGAAAATGGCCCTGTTGAGTCGCGGTGCGGGAGCTGCGGTAGTCACGCGGCCTGACTCACTCTGTCAGGTTGTTCAGGAGGAGATGAACAGACGTCATCAATGGCTTTGGTAACTAAGAAGACCTGCCCGCGGAACAGTTCATAGCAGCAACCATGCTGCTTAGCTTTCTTGTTCTATGTGGGGGCTTTCAGAGCATATAAGACGCTGCTTTCAGCTTTGTCCCGAACAGGGCCAGTTTTTGAGAGAACGCTGAGAGGACCGCCCGGGTCAGCAGATTACCTCATCCAGGGCCAGTCCAAATGGGGCCTATGTAAATTAAGACTTAAGTAAATTTAGACTCGGGGCCCTACTTCCTTTCAGATCCCAGAAAATAATGAAAAAAAAAAAGCTTTGGTCCTTTGGGTCAAGCCAAAAGTACCATCATTTCCAGTATAGTTATTCCCAATTTACATAAATAAATGTTTATTTCAATCCAAGCTAAAAATTCTTATAAGAGATTGATGTTATGGCAGATTACTCAGTGACATGTTTTGTAATGATAAAGTTTTGATTTGTATTTTTTCAGCACCATCTTCACCACCAGGAGAAAAAAATCTGCATCAACTACAAAGTAAAGCAGGTAATTTTACTCAGAGGACTTGATGTGTTAAATTTTGGAATGATATGATATTGTTTTATACAAGCTGAGTAGTGGATGGTGATACCACCTAAATATTTATACTGGTTTTGTGGTGGGTTATTTTAGTCATACAAATGCCAAATCTAAATTTTGAGAATTTTTCAGTTCGGTAAATATATTGATGAGTTCATGGTCTGTCATCTAGTGTCACCATACTATCTTTTTATTTATACAGCGTGGTGATGTGATTCAGATTATTTCAATGTGGTTAAGTATTGTACTTTGTTCCATGTTGACTTATTTGTAAGTTGTATCCTCCACCTGAATTGGTAGTGAGTATTGGTTATTCAATCAGTTAATCATACAAAAACTATGTAAATATGGTTATACACCATTCTGTCATCTTCATACTGTGAGACATATTTTCTCACAATTTTTTAGGTCACAGGTGATGAGATGGCAGTGTAAACTCTGCAAACATGAGGAGTCATCAAAAGTGTCACTACTCAAACATTATCGAGTGAAACATGGTACATTTGGTCATGGCTATTCCATACCCTGTCTTCATTTGAATTGTCCTTGCTCTTTTAAGACATGGGGTGCCTTACGCTCACACTTGTCTAGGTCTCACAGTTCGCATGAAACGGAAGAGTGTGAGGTCCTTCCAACTATTAGATGTAAAATCTGTGACTCTTTTTACCCAAACACAAAAGACTATTTTCAACATATAAATTCCCATTTGAAAAGCCATGAAACCATAGTGTGTTTTTGATGGTTGTGAGTTTAAGACAAACATTTGTGGGACTTATGCGACTCACAGAAGTCGAAAGCACAGATTTTGTTCATGGAAGCACTTTAAAACTAACTTGATTTCAAAGCAAACTGTCAGTACATCTAATGAAATCTTCTTACCAGCACTGGAATTAGAAGATCACGAGGACTTGGATGTCACCATTGAACTTGGTTGTGAAAGGGAAACAACAAATGAAATTTTGAAAAATATTGGTGTGCTCTTGTTAAAACTGGAAAGCATCTATAATGTTTCTGGTAAATGTGTGGATGACTTGGTGGAACAGCTCAATTATATTTGCACATTATCACTTCAGTATATTCCAAAGTCAATAAGTGATATTCTTATTAAGAATAACTGTAATATTGATCAGTCTTTTGTCAGTGAATTGGCTGAAAAAATATGTCACTGTAGTCCTTTATGTGCAGCCCTTAGTCCCGATGGTCCCTTTGCTTCAAGATATAAGAGACAGAAATATTTCAAGGAAAACTTCTGTGTTATTGAACCAGTAGAATACTGTTTGGATCCAGAAAAGAATTCCACTTTTCAGTATGTGCCTATTCTTCAGTCCTTGCAGCTGTTACTGAGTAAAGAAGATATTAACAGTATATTAACTAGACATTTGAACACTTCACAGTTATCCTCTTTCCACAATGGACAATATTTCAAGCAAAACCAACTTTGTGCTATTGAGGACTTAAGTATTTCCCTTGTTCTCTATGTGGATGACTTTGAAATTTGGAAAATAATACTTTATGTTAAGGCTTTAGTCTGCATACTGAACAACTCCACTTATATGGATTTATGTCTGGATGAGTAAATTAATCCTTTGCATGTTAGAAAATAAGGTCCAGGTTGCAAAAAATGGTAGTTCCACTTAAAGATTTTTTTTTTTGATTGAATCAGAATTTTGGCCTTCAGATTTTTTGTCCTTTGTTTTTTGTCCTCTCCCATCCAGGTCAGTGCAGAGTTTCATAGGATCACGACCCTGAACCTTGAACCAAAGTTCATGTCGTCGTTGGACTTGTATTCATCCAAACTCCTGTCCTTGTTTGAAGCCAAGAAAGGTGCTGCTGGACAACACCACAGGGCACAGTTAAACCTTCTGCTTCAGGTAAGGAAGATTGCATTTTCTAACCACAAAAACGTTCCAACACAGCATTGAAGAGGCCCTTCCACTAAAAACGGCTTTTCTTAGGTTTCTATTCAATATTTTAGCTCCACAGGTGTTCTTACCTTGATGGTGGGTGTGAAAACAGGTCAACAACAGAAAAAAAATAGTTATGTTTAAGCTAGAAATGGTAAGTCATGTTTTAAATGTGCAAATTTTGCCTCAGTTGAGACTTCCTGTTTTACAGAGTGGAAATTCCATCGAGAAAAAACAAGAAGTCATCATCAGATGTCTCATTGACCATCTGGGAGAGGATCCAAGTGCCTTAATCAAAACCTTTGAGGTTGGTGCAATAAATCTGTTTTAGGAATATTAGTAGTTTATTTTAGCTTGTGAGATCATAGAAAAGTTTTAAGATACTGTTCTAAAGAAAAAAAACCACTTCAAAGCATACAAAAGAATAGCATTTGCTCAAAGATTTTGGAGCACAGTGTCCACATATTATGAGTACCGGTGATGTCATACAAATGAAACTTTTTGTTTCAATGTTTGGAAATATGTGAGCTTAAAACAGTTGTTTCTCTTTTTAAAGGACGGTGCTGATGCTGTCTTTGTTGAAGAGGCTTTGGCTGAGGAGGTGATGAAGATTTACCTGCTGCAGAATCAAGACAGGTCAGGCGAGCCTACTGATGTGGGGATTGTTATTGAAGGCGTTACTGTTCTGGGCAAACTTGGGAATCTGAGCAAAGCCTGTTGCTATCTTTTGGGACTGTGCTATGCTCTGGATCTGAAATACCCCAAGAATTTCAAATGCACATTTGAAGCATTTCAAAAAGTGTTCAAGGAGCTGGATCCAGGAAACCTTTCTGTCAAGGTTCAAAGACTGAAAAATGACCTCTGTTCATTGTAGACAAAATTTCACAGGGCTGTTCTTAAAGTGTTAGACTTGTTAAGTGACATGTAATGCTCATCAAAAGGTTCAGTTGCGGCATTACATTGTGTTGACATTCCTGTTCATAAATAATGTTTGGACCATAAACTGTGTTTTTGTATTAACTTTCCAGATTCACATTAAGGTGTAAATGGGAGAGTATCTTCTGTATGTTTTGTTTTTTGTTTTGTTTTTTTGTTTTTGTTTTTTTAGCGCAATCCTTTTTGAAACCTTTTTATTTAAATTATGGATGTTTTTTGGTCACTCTTTAGTTATAATCTTCCCAAATTTTTTGGAATAAAAATAAGATGTTAAAAACTATGTCACAGTGCAAATGTTTTTTTTTTTTTTCAGGATTTATATTTTTTTGGGATCTTAATTTTATTTTTGTCATTTGACCTTTTCTGAAAAGGCAAAGCACTGCGTTCACTTGAGCCACTTTTATTCTTTGTATGGCAGGTACATTTTTCTTGTTGTTAGCATCCAGGTTTTATCCACTGAATGTAGAACAGATTTCAGCTCACTGTGTTCAGAGAAGGAATCTGCTAAATGTGTGATTCACAAAAAAGCTGTTTAAAATAAATCATTGTGAACAATGTTGAACTGACATGGTTCTTTTTTCCTGTGTGTGTGTGTGTGTATATGTATATATATGTATGTGTATATATATATATATATATATCAAACACCCAGCACGCCCCTGCGGGCGGTTTATCCTTCAAGCTCGGGTCCTCTACCAGAGGCCTGGGAGCTTGAGGGTCCTGCGCAGTATCTTAGCTGTTCCCAGGACTGCGCTCTTCTGGACAGAGATCTCCGATGTTGTTCCCGGGATCTGCTGGAGCCACTCGCCTAGCTTGGGAGTCACCGCACCTAGTGCTCCGATTACCACGGGGACCACCGTTACCTTCACCCTCCACATCCTCTCGAGCTCTTCTCTGAGCCCTTGGTATTTCTCCAGCTTCTCGTGTTCCTTCTTCCTGATATTGCTGTCATTTGGGACAGCTACATCGATCACTACGGCCGTCTTCTTCTGTTTGTCTACCACCACTATGTCCGGTTGGTTAGCCACCACCATTTTGTCCGTCTGCATCTGGAAGTCCCACAGGATCTTAGCTCGGTCATTCTCCATCACCCTTGGGGGCATCTCCCATTTTGACCTCGGGACTTCCAGGTTATACTCGGCACAGATGTTCCTGTACACTATGCCGGCCACTTGGTTATGGCGTTCCATGTATGCCTTGCCTGCTAGCATCTTGCACCCTGCTGTTATGTGCTGGATTGTCTCTGGGGCATCTTTACACAGCCTGCACCTGGGGTCTTGCCTGGTGTGATAGACCCCAGCCTCTATGGATCTTGTGCTCAGAGCTTGTTCTTGTGCTGCCATGATTAGTGCCTCTGTGCTGTCTTTCAGTCCAGCTTTGTCCAGCCACTGGTAGGATTTCTGGATATCAGCCACCTCCTCTATCTGCCGGTGGTACATACCGTGCAGGGGCCTGTCCTTCCATGATGGTTCCTCGCCTTCCTCCTCTTTCTTGGGTTTCTGCTGCCTGAGGTATTCACTGAGCACGCTGTCAGTTGGGGCCATCTTCGTGATGTATTCGTGGATGTTTCTTGTCTCATCCTGGACTGTGGTGCTGACACTCACCAGTCCCCGGCCCCCTTCCTTCCGCTTAGCATACAGCCTCAGGGTGCTGGACTTGGGGTGAAACCCTCCATGCATGGTCAGGAGCTTTCTTGTCTTTATGTCAGTGGCTTCTATCTCCTCCTTTGGCCAGCCTATTACCCCAGCAGGGTACCTGATCACGGGCAGGGCGTAGGTGTTGATGGCCCGGATCTTGTTCTTACCGTTCAGCTGACTCCTCAGGACTTGCCTGACCCTCTGCAGGTACTTGGTGGTTGCAGCTTTCCTAGTGGTCTCTTCATGGTTCCCATTCGCTTGCGGGATCCCCAGGTACTTGTAACTGTCCTCTGTCTGCAATGTTGCCTTCTGGTAGTTCAATCCCCTCAGTTCTGACTACCTTCCCTCTCTTTGTTACCATCCGACTACACTTCTCCAGCCCGAATGACATCCCGATGTCATTGCTGTATAGCCTGGTAGTGTGTATCAGTGAATCGATGTCTCGTTCACTCTTGGCATACAGCTTGATGTCATCCATGTACAGGAGGTGGCTGACAACCGCTCCGTTCCGTAGTCGGTATCCGTAGCCAGTCTTGTTAATGATCTCACTGAGGGGGTTCAGGCCTATGCAGAACAGCAGTGGGGACAGAGCATCTCCTTGGTAGATCCCGCACTTGATGGTGACTTGTGCTATGGGCTTGGAGTTGGCCTCTAGTGTTGTACGCCACATCCCCATTGAGTTCCTGATGAAGGCTCTTAGGGTCCTGTTGATCTTATACAATTCTAGGCATTCCAGTATCCAGCTGTGGGGCATTGAGTCATAGGCCTTCTTGTAATCAATCCAGGCTGTGCACAGGTTGGTCAGTCTGGTCTTGCAGTCTCGGCTGACTGTTCTGTCTACCAGTAGCTGGTGTTTTGCGCCTCTGGTATTCTTGCCAATCCCTTTCTGTGCCCCGCTCATGTATTGACCCATGTGCCTGTTCATCTTAGCCGATATGATGCCTGACAGGAGCTTCCATGTAGTACT